>NW_019416428.1:57468-60105 GCF_000390285.2 Anoplophora glabripennis | reverse complement strand
TTTTTCAAAAAGCACTTTTTTGGTTTAAAAATTAAAAAACTCAAAAAACTAAATATGTAACATTTATATATGTTTTTTATAAAACTGCATCTCAAATCGAGTAAAACGAAAAAAAACTATGATATCTTTAGTATTTGTCAAGAATTTGAAAAATTTTTACTCAAAATTTTCAGATGCTAATAACTTCTTAAGGGGTTGAAATAAAAATTTTAAAAAACATTTGGAAGTTACTCTAAATGTGTACTAAATAATACCAAAAAATTCAAGAAAATTAAAAATGGTCGAGTCACGACCTCAGTGATTTAGCACAGAATGATCCATATATTAAAGAAGGTTTTATTTTACAGATTTAGATAGACCATTTCCAGCCAAAACTAATGCACTTCTTGAGATTTTTTTTAGAATGCAGTGTTTTAAAAGTCCAAAAACCATGAAAAAGTTTGGAAATTTGTTAAGAGTAAAGTGTAGGTAAAATTAAAAATAACATAATGTTTTCATAAATTTACAGTTATTTGACAGTAGTCAGATGGATAGATTCAAATTTTCCATAATTCGTTTTGAAATGGGATGCCTACTGGAACAAAGTATTTCTTTGTACCTACTCACAATAAGTCTAGGTACATACAAAGCGGGGAACACATCTACGCGATCACGACTACGATCGCTATAGCAATGGCGACCTTGCATGTGATCTTATTTCACCAATAGTAAGTACAGTCCGTACAATATTTGTTGACATAGGATTTCAATTAAATTATCGGAACTACTTTAACAATTTACCACGGCAGGGTCGTGTCTTGAAATTTTCCGCCAATACCTTGCTACCTCAGGTGTCGAATGCGGTTAATTCCAAGAAAGTGACGCAGGGGCTTCTTGCAATTCTATCTCAACAAATATTGTACGGACTGTACGGTACGTAGTGCATAAAAATGTGCAATTTACAGGAAGAAGAAAATTAGAAAGTTACTTTAAATAGGTTATTTTATAAATTTGGTCTATCGCGACTATTTAAACTTTAACACGCATATTCTTATAATCAGGGTACGAAAGATTGAAGAGTACTGGATGTTTTTTAATAATTTTTATTTTTTCTTTGTAAATTCCATTCTCATATTGATGCGATAAACGTAAACTGCTGCATTCTGAACGCCAACAAATTATATCGCCATGTTCACTTCGATTTAGCGCTGCATGGACGTCTTGTATCGCCAACAAGTCACAATAAATACGTGAAGACTCATTTGTTTATTAAAGATGAATTCAATCGTAGTCGCCATCGCCATCGCGATTGCAATTGTGATCGTGTAGATGTGTTCTTCACTTTAATCTGTAAGATCTATGAACACATGAGTATCGCACTAGGCGGAATAAGAGTTTTAACTAATGATATAGTGGGAAACAACTACTTCGTTAGCTACATGCCTCGTTAAACATTGAATTACACCACCATTATCTAATAAATAGCGCAACTAACTAATAAGTTCGAAATTATTCTGTCTGGTGACTTTCTTGATGAATGATCTGGGCCTTATACTAGATATTGGGGGTGTAATTCAACGGATTATATAGCTGCTGGAGTAGTTGTTTCCTACAATATCATTAATAAAACAAAAATAGTGTACCTATCCAAATCTGAAAAGGGCGACTGAAGAACAATAGTGTTTATTGTCCCAATGTGTCCTATTTTTAATAGATATTTTTGTCAATTACAAATTAATACTAAAATATTAAAGTGACACAATACTTTAAATGAAAGAAACAACAATATTATCAATGAATATATATTTTCTACTTTGTAGATGTTTATTCTTACCGAACTGTTAGAAGTCAACATTGAAGAAATACATGAGCTTATTAGTTAAAAAAATATAAATTTAAACCTGTTTGAGTTGGAATGACACTTCTTACAACGTCAGGCCTTGTATTTGCATTTCCTTCGATTTTGTTCTTCTCGTACAATTCAAGCATAAATTTCGGTACATGTATCAATTTCTTTTTCTTCGGAACCACACCACCCTTTATACTATCACCACTGGTACTATTTTTTGCCCAATATTTTGTCGGTATACCCGGGGCGTCGATAATATTCAACTGTATGGAAGTGGACGATTTTGCAATGATACTTTCTCTAACAAGTATCAAAAAATACACCCACAAACATATTAACATCGGGATTAAAATAATTAGACTTACGTACATCGCACTAAGTTTGTTCGACGGATGTTCAAGAAGTGTTTTGAGTGAAGCGTCAAGACGCGGGCCGTCCTCATGGCCACTTGAGATCCATTTGGATTTATCTTAGACCACCTTTATCGAAATGGCTCTACTTACCTGTTAAAAATAAATACAAAATACTGAGTGATCGAACAGTTGGTTCGATTGCTAGTAGAAAAATAAGAAATTGGCCACATCGTAACACACAGAAGGTTGTTATTTGCTCAGTAATATCTGGAATACAAAGTAGAATGCTTGATCTAGTGCTGTGCAATAAAAATGCTGTTGAAAATGGACTCATGATGTCGTTCTTACTGAGAATCGTTATCATTCAGTTTTTGTTATTAACATTTTGGAAAATGAAATTTCCTTTAGTCTGCATTAATAAAACCTGAAAACTTAAAAAAATTATCATTTTATTGC
>NW_019416428.1:8155-56402 GCF_000390285.2 Anoplophora glabripennis | reverse complement strand
AACCGATTCTTACAAAACTTTCCGCACATATTTTAGGTTTCCAAGAAAATATTATATTATCATATTTTATGTTTAACCCCACAGTATCAACCCCTGAGCGAGGGTGAGAGCTGCCCTTAAAAATTTTAAATTAAAAGGAGATCAAGTGATACCTCGTTTTAAAGGTCTTTTTATCATTTAATGTTTCAGTCGTAGAGTAGAGGTAGTTCTAGTCAAGTGAAAAACTAAAAACCAAAAAATAGAAAGTATAGGTAAAAATATTTCTGAGATATCCTGACCTCTGGAACATTTAACAATTAAAAATAAAAACGTGGGGGGCAAGTTCGCTAAAAAAATATTTTAACCTACATCCCACATTTTAAATTAATTGTTAATTTTTAAAGAGGTTAGAATCTTTAGAAAGTCTCATAATGTGTCCTAATAATTATTTTCTCGTTTTTAGTGCACCAGATTTTATTTAAAGTAGTAGTTTAACTTAAAAATATTATTTATGTATATTACATACAAATATTGATAAAATTATTAATTTCATCTCTAAGTGTTTAATAAAACCTGAAGTTAAAACTGTATGAAAATTTAATATGTCGCAGCACCAAAATAAATATTTCATATTTCTTACATTGGGTCGGGTGAATAAAAACAATTAACTTGGCTTTTATCCGTCAATCCGAAATTTAATACTTGTTAATCCTTAACAAACTAAATGTGGCCACTAAGTATTTGCTTAAAACTTGATAAGTAAAGGGAATTACTTATTTTTATTCACCCTGCGCATTATTCTTTTTTAAATTTTTTTTTGATATTTTTTTTTTCTGGATTTTAAAAAATTCTTTTTTGCCAAACCTTCGGTTTGGCGCCCCTTTGAAGTGGCGCCCGCGTGCGTTGCACGCGTTGCACAACCGGTTACGGGGGGCCTGGTCCCCATTCAGTACTGAATATAAAAATATTTTTCAACAAAGTAAAATTTTAATCTAGACAATATAAATTATTGTACGCGGGAGCCAATGGCTCCATCTGTCGTGCAAACTCCCAACTGTGCCATTCAAATGACTACAGTAGGAAGCGACTTGCTAACTGCAGGTACTTTGTTGCACGACTGCCACCCACAGAGAGCGTAACACAATGTGTGAGTCGTCAGTGCCGCGAGAAACAACTACTCCGAGAGCTATTTGCCCCTACCGGCATTGAATTATACTTGCGACACCTAGTACAACAGCTAGGATCGTTTGTCAGTTTAACCCACCAGGCACAGACCGGTTTCGGACTTATTAGTCCTCATCANTTAATTCAAAAGTCATAAAAAAACTTCTTCTGTTTATACCCACCAGGCACAGACCGGTTTCGGACTTATTAGTCCTCATCAGTGTGTCATAGGTGCGACAACCGACAAACGACCCAGCTGTTCTTCGTCGTATCATCACGAAGAGGAAGTGACACACTGTTGAGGACTAATAAGTCCGAAACCGGTCTGTGCCTGGTGGGTTAAACTGACAAACGATCCTAGCTGTTGTCCTACTACTAGGTGTCGCGAGTATAATTCAATGCCGGTAGGGGCAAATAGCTCTCGGAGTAGTTGTTTCTCGCGGCACTGACGACTCACAATATAAATTATTTACATTTTTTTCTCATGAGAAGAAATAAAAGTGGCGGTGAGTTGAATGCAAGGTCACATTAATATTTGGTCACACGAAATGACAGATTAAAACAAATACTTCTTATATTACATGTGAACAATATTAATTAGTTTGGATCGATTTTACCGTACTTAAGCCGCGTAGCCACTTTTCTTATGAATAATTTGTTAACAATTCATATGACTGCGCATACGAACAGATTTTCGTATGAATTCGCATCCAATGTAACCACTACCTTAGGGTGGGCGCACCACTCAAGACCACTCTATCTATATATAACAATTTGTTAAGTATCCTTGTTAGTATTGCGATTAGCCAATAATGTTTACGTTAAGATTGCGATCAGATCGTGTAACATTAACGTCTTTATATTTGTATATGTCGAGTTCGTCAAAGCTTCCATTGGCTGTTGAAAGGTTGACCATACGGGTATATTGCTTGCTTACTATTTATTCGTGATACCTCGTAAGTGGATCGCGAGCAGTTACAGGTATATGTCTACAAAATCAAATTTGTACGTTTAGTGTTGTTTGCCAGGTAGTTCAATCAGTGTTCTGCGTTTATCAGTAAATGCATACTTCTTAACTAAAATAACAGATCTAATTCTCGCCTGTGTTGCGTTATATTATATTCAAGACGTTATCTAAACGGCGGCGAAGTCATCCATGAAACTGACGAAGAAGATTTCTTCAAAGCGGACTAGACGATACAATTGGATTTAGAAACTTTACCGTATGTCAACTGAAACGAAGTTATTTTCAGAGAGGGTTCTAAGACATCTTTGTTTTTTTCTTTTATTTAAAAAATGTACATATAATGCTGCATCACCTTTTGCATCTTTCAAACCGTCTGAATTAACCCAACTCGGTTGCAGCGCGAAATTGCCGGCGCGTTTGCCTGCCTAGTAATTTAGAAAATCAAATCAGTATTCAGTTACCAGCCAGAGTGAACCGTTGAGTCCGTCACCAGCCCCAGCAGTAGAAACGTCACTGTTGGAAATAAGTAAGTCCAACTTGTAAAGACTGAACAATACCCGCTTGATACTTTGTCATTTTTGGAATTTTCAACTCTTAACTTTTATTCTTAATGCAACATCACCTAAACATTTTCCGAGGCAATTCTAAAATTGATATCAAAAAATGAGGAACAAACTGAAACAAACTAATTAACTTATTTTAATTTCACAACATACACGAAGTTACATGGCAATATAGTTTCAGTTTCTAGCCCACATTAGTATTTTCATTTTTACGGGAATCTTGTTGAAGTGACAGTTCTGCGTCATTACATTCGTTCTGTTGATATTGACGATCCTGATTATTGTTGTTTTGCTGTCTACTTCCGCTACTTCGTTTCATTCGTCGCCGTCTCCTCGTTCGTCTTCGCCTTCTTCTGGACCGTCTCTTAGGAGCCTGCCTTGCCAAATGGCAGTAAGGAGATTTTTGGCGATCGTTCATTTTCCTCCATATCTCCGCACCCCTTTTCGTCAGTTCCGTTAGTTTTACACCACCGTTGGATTTTCTGAAATCTCGCATGAAATTTAAAAATGGGTTTCTGGTTATCCTACCAGATTTAAAGGTGTGCGTACACTTTTTCACACTACGACTTCTAGATCGTCTTGATTTGCTCATAATGCCATGTGAATTAACTGAAATTAAATAAAAGATTCAAGTGTTATAGCGTCATTGTGACAAAGTTTCAGGTCAGGACTGACCACTCTTGTCAAAATAAGTTTTTTTTAACTAAAGCTAAAAAGTGGCATTGGAATTAATATGAGCGGTTTCAACTGTCAAAAAAAATATCTTTTACATAGTTGGATAACCCATCACCAATGAAAGTTTCTGTGATCCTTTTTTTTTGTTTTATTGAAATGGTTTTCTTAATCTTTAAGAGAAAATTCGTCGTGGTTTTTAATAACTTTTTGATAAAATTTTCAAACTGTTTCTTTTGTTAAGCTGTTTTTTATGCTTTATCTAAATACTTTAACACTGTGTAAGAGATTAATCATACAACTTCAGAGATCCTATTTTTTTGAGCAAGAAATAGATGAGAATAGAAACCTGTTTATGTTTCCTGCTTAAAGTTTTAATTATCTGTATTCAATTTTTAGCATTTTTCAAGAAATGATTCGATGACTACAAAACAAAACTTCATATTTATGCTCAAAAGGTCAAAGTTAAGACGTTGTATGAAGAAAGTTACCAAGAACTAAAGTTGTCTCATTCTTCTATACAGGCTATCCTATTTATAGATACTTAGAAAAAACTGTGTTTCTCTTGGAAAAATTGTGGAGGTAGGTCATATAAAGTCTTTCTCATTAACGCTGCATTTCAGAGAACATAGTGTTAAAGTTAATGTTACTTTGAATTGGGTTTTTCGCAATTATCTTTCAATCGATGAAAGATAAAAATGTCACGTGCATATGCAAATGTTCAAATCATTTAACTTCCAATAGCAGTGGCATAGATACTGATAATTGAAGGAAAATATGTTAGAAGTCAAATTCTTAAATATTAACAATATTGTTGTTCTAACAGTTAAGGTCAACTTTTCATAAATTAATTTGCTGCCAATTATTACCTGTTTAAAGACTGAACTAGAAAGGCAAGCAAACTCCGCTGATTCGGAGTTTGACCTTTCTCTCGGGCCCTCAGCCATCGGGCCGCGCTGCGTGGTGCGTTCTCTGTGGGTTGGTAAACTCTGTGGGTTGGTAAATAATATATAACATTTTCTAAAAAAAAAAGAAAAAATGCTACCGTCTCGCGATTCGAACCTTCGGCTTCGCATTCGTGAGTTTACAAAATGAGCTACTGCGATCTAACGCTGTGTGGAGCCTGTACGGGCTATTTGAAACGTTGGTTCTCCGCGAACGTAAACAGAAAATTGAAAATGTTTATATCAAGTTTTGTCGACAAAGTTGCGTCTCTAAAAGATTGGAACCGATGCCTAACGGCAATGTAACGACTCACCGTGACTCGATCGTCCGTAGTCCGATCAGATTACTCATAAAAATAGTGGTCAAATAACGAAAATTTCGACAGAGCTAAATTTTGGTGGAGACCTTGGGTACACCATTAGAAATAAAGTGTCAAAAGTCCCCACCGATCCCATGTGTGCTAAAAAAGTTATTCGTAGTTAAAAGTCAAAATTTGAGGTTTTTTGGATTTTTTTCGAAAACGGTAAGTTTTATCAAAAAAGCACAAATTTATAGAACTGAAAATTATCTACAAAAATTGTCCTTATACTTTTTTTCTAAGAACCACCATTCCTGAGATATCGCGATTCTAAAAGTTGAAGGAGTCACGTTCAACATGATATGCACATATATGCCACGTATATACATAGTCAGGCACTTAATGCATGTAAAAATGCCTATTTGTGTCTCTTGTGTATGAACTATACCATTCTGAGAATATACACTCAAAAGAAACTCAGTCCCTAAGTCAAAATGACGCAGATGTCCTTATAACTGAAACAGCAATAGAACAACTTAATGCAACAAATACAACTATTGTAGTTGGTGAAGATGTTGACTTAATACTACTCACTGCAAGGACTCCAGTTGATAAAATTATATACTTTTTAAAACCTGGAAAGGGTTATATTCTTCAAAAAGTTTATCTGCTTATCCAAAATGCCAAAACCATATATTATTTTTACATGCGATAACCGGCTGCGATACTTCAGAAGGGGTAAAACATCAGTATTAAAATTATTTGGAAAAAAAGATTTGATTGATTGCAGAAATTGATTCTTCACCTCAAACAATAATCACAAAAGGAATTCGCTTTCTCCTTGCTGTTAAGGAACTCCAACAAAAATGATTGTATAGATAAATATAGATATTTAACTTCTGTAAAAAATACACGAAACAAGAAACAGGTACAACTACCTTGGCTTCCTCCAACATCGGCTTCTGCTAATCAACACTTGTATCGAGTATACTATCAAATTCAGACATGGTTAGGCAATCAACTGAACCCAGAAGACTGGGGTTGGAAATTAACAGATAATACTTTGGAACCGATTCAAACTTTACTTCCACCTGCTCTGGAAAAACTCCTAAACACTATTTTTTGTGCAAAATATTAGACTTATCCATTCTGCATTTTGACGCGCTGAAACCGAATCCAGAATTAATTTCTCCATTACCTTTCAATATTTTTTAATCGCGAAAAACCGCCGTTAAACACAGAAAATATGGAAAATTCACAGGCACACAAAAAGGAAAAGTGGTTGTTTCCGAAAACTAGTCCTATTCTTTTATATTTTGACGCGCTGAATTTGAATCCAAGGCAGCATTGCTCTATCACTCTCCATTTTTTTAATCGCAAAAAAACCGCTCTTAAATACAGAAAGTACCGAAAATCTCGCTTTGGAGGAATCAGCATTATATCCCACTCTAGGGAGGTATAGCATTGTAAAAAGAGAATGGAAGTTACTGCAGAAGCATATCTATATTATGTATTTTGATGTGCTGAATCCGAATCCAAGGTTGAAGTTACTCTATCACCCTCCAATTATTTTTATATTTTTATATCGTGCAAAATAATACAAAAATCTGGGAAATTCCTTCCCAGAGATAAATACTTCAGCCATTCACATATGTGAACATCGTTTCCACATGAATAATGGTGTTTTTTTATTCCTTTTACCTTTAGTAACGAACGGCTCGTTTTCTATTAAGCGACCAACAGAAATCTGCCTTATTAATATTTCACCTACCTTGATACCGACGTTCCATTGCATCGAAATCATGGTGAAAACGTTCACCCTGTTCTTGCCTGTAGTCTTCAAGGTCACTGGAAAGTAGCCAAGATGAGTTTCTAGTAAATGCAATTTCAAGTTCATCAGACAACTGTTTTCAACAGCTTTCCAATAATTCCTCAACTAAATTCTGGTAATCCTCATTTTTATGATTTCCAAGAAATTCTAAGTGATTGTGCTACTCTTTCAGCGTCATTCATTTTTCTGATAAATTTTTCATTTCTGAACACGGTACGGATTTGACCATCGAAAATATCTTCTTTCAGTTTAACATCACTTATTTCTGGAAACTCCTCTCCTAAATATTCAAAACATTCGCCATCTTTGTCCAAAGCTTTAACGAACTATTTCATGAGACCAAGTTTAATATGGAGAGGTGAAAGCAGAATATTGGAAGGATCAGCTAAGGGTTTGCGGATGATGTGTTTCAATCCTGGATGGAAATTTGTTCTTTTTGGCTATACTTTCTGTTCATAGTAATTCTTTCTGTCTCTAATACCCCATAGATGTAAGAAACAGGAATAAAAGGTGAAGTTGATCTTCCTCTTGTTTTGAAAAATATAATTTTTCATATTTTCCGTATTTAAGGTAATTTTTTCGCGATTTAAGAAAATGGAGGTGATGAAGCAATTCTTGTCTCGGATTAGGATTTACGCGTCAAAATTCATAAGGGTACACGAGTAATTTTTGGAAAAGGCTGTTTTTCTTTTTTTGTGGGACTGTATATCAACTACCGCCTTTTTTGTATTATTATTTGCGCTGTCCAAAGCTGTTAAGATGTTCAAGATATATTTTATTATATTTTCCTTCAATTATATCTACTCCTCAAACTACCGACATCTACGCCGTTGCCATTAAAAATAAAATGGTTTGCATATTTCTCTTAAGATATAGTTTATATTTACTCGTGTATAAGTTTTAACGTTTTTATATTTAGCCTATTTAAAGATAATAAAGAAGAACCATCTTCAAATAACTTAATACCTTGCTTCCCGAAAACTTTATATGGTCTACCTGCACTATTTTTCAATTGATGCTGTAATTGAAACAAATAAAAAATACCGTTTCTCTTAAGACAATAAGCAATGCGTAATTAAGTTTTCTTTATTACTTACCAAGACTTCGAATTTGGTTTTTGATTTTCATGAAAATATTCTCAGCAATTTTGACCGACATTCACCACTACTTTGTTTGGTATGACAATTTTTTATTACCTGAAAAATAGACATTTCTCAGAAAGCTGTCAGATAAAGAAGTATGTAAATAACTTACATCATTTTTATTTGCCTTTTAATAGAACCACACTAAAAGGTAAGAACTTCAGGCAAGGGGATTTAATTTGTTAAATTAGTAGTCATTGATTTCTGAAGAAACTAATATTTATTGTAATTTATACTGACATTGACAGATTTTTTAAATTGTATGTATCTTGATAACATTATTAATATTTAAAATATCACTGAAGAAAGATTAATTGAAAATGCTATAATATGTCAATACCAAGATCTATGTAATTGTTGATATTGGATCTAGGAGACATAGCAGTCGACGTCTTCTGATGTCAGAAGGCGTGCCACGAAAAGAGTCAATGTTTTACCTAAACTGTTATGAAGCTATGACTAAAGTAAGATATGAACTAAATAATAATGATGAGTAACCTCTCAGATCTTATTATTGATTTAAGGCTTCTATTCTAATGGCGTTCATGGCCAGCAGAAAATGCTTTCACCGCAAGGTAACTTTCACAAACATTGAATCTGATTTGGAATGAAAATGATTTAGAATCTAGCAATGACTATGACGATTAAAATGAAGGTGATCTGCCGGTGTTCAGCAGTGCCTTAAAATCAATTCCTTACCTGTTCTTGTAACTTGTTACATCAATGGCAATACATAAAAGTACTTAAAAAAATTCAATCAGGGCAATATATTATAAGATATACATTTTTCATTGTCTTCTAGTACGAGTAGTAGTAGAATTGATGAATGGTGCAGCAACAGCAGAGAGATGGTTTCATTGATAAACTATTCGATTAGAAAAAAAGTTCTGGCTAATTGTTGTTCTAAAATGTTTGCTTCTTAATTTAAGAAATGATCTCCAAGCTTTTCGTTTCTGCTCAATAGAGAAAAACAAGACAAGTCAATGAACTATATATTACGTGTAATAGAATAAATCAGAATAAGATTTTGGATTCTTCTCTTAAAGGTGTCAGGTAAAGTACATTCAATCTGTCCTCATAAGTTGGAGGGTGCCCATTTGGTTAATCTTGAATAGATTTAAGAAAATATTCATCACGAACAAGATGGGCAGACCAAATGATTGCATTATATTTCAGTTTATTGATCTGTTAGTATCGAGTTTACTTATTTACACCACAGATATCACTTATTTCTCATATTACTTAAAATATTAGGTACGGATTTTAATAAAATTAATTGAATCTAACTGCACTCTAATTATTTACAGATAGTAGAACTATGATTAGGCCAATCAATAGAGGTTTTGATTGTGACAAAAATACTAGTAGCAAACGGACTGTGCCATCATATAAAAGGCAGTGTGTAGATATATGCTTATAAGTTTTGTACTCCAATTTACCATTAATTAATTTTTTATAAACATTTTTATGCAAAAAAGCATTTTTTTAGTTTTTTGCTTGTAAAACCTAAACTAATGAAGCAATCTGAATGCTATAAAGAGACAATTTGTAGATAATTGAAATACGAATAAAATGAGAAGTCGATCGATCCGATCCGAATTAGAAACGAAGAATCGGACAATTTAGCGTTTGAAAAAAAATCATTACTCCGCCATTTTCAAGTTGTAGAGCTAATCTTGTGCACAAAAGAAGTGAATTATATGTACTTTAACCACAGTTAACCTTTAGTTTTGGCACAATTGCAATTTTAATTTTTTGGTGCACTATTTTGCAAAGTTTCTGGATGTCTTGGAGGTGGTCCGATTTTAATTTTTCAGCCGGATTTTAAAACTAGAAATATAATACTACAAAACGTATATTCTGATTTTTCCATAAAATGATGCGAAATAGGTAAAAAATTCCTCCAAATTTGCTCAAAAACGGCCGAGCGCACGTGCGCAGTCGAGTAGTGGAGGAAGATCGGCAGATGAGGGGCAATGTATATATATATTTTGAATATTGTTAGTTATAATTATAACATTTTTATATTGCTAAAAAGCAAAAAAAAATCTCAATTTTTTTAGGCCATGATCAGCTACGATTACCATTTAAAAAAATATAATTTTGGGTCATAACTCCGAAATCTTAAGCTTTACTAAACATCTAATATCGGCATTCAATTCTACGCCAAAGAATTAGTCTTGAGCAGTTTTCACTTTAACTCTAACTTATTTAACAGCTGAGATACAGACATGTTTAAAAATGTGACAATAACAAGAAACGCCCTGTAACTCAGAAACAAATGAGTATAGCAAATTTCTGATTTGACAGTCGAGTTTGTAATGAAAATCGAGCTCGAGAACGTCGTGTCAGATTTATCATATCTTTAGTAGTTTCTGAAATACCCTGAACTCCCATCGAAAATGGACCAGCCTGTACTTTTCTGTTACAAAGAATACATGTTTAAGTGTCCTTGTTAAGGAAATTTTATTACATTTTGTATATATCACCACTTACAGTAATATTAAACTATACCATAACTAACAATATTCAAAATTGTATACCTATACAAGGTGGTCCTTAAGTAATTGTGCATAGAAGTACCTATGAAAGATTTGTGACTTTCAAATATTACGATTTGAGCCAACTTGCCTTAATAAAATATTGATAATAAGAAAGATACAGGGTGTTAAAAGTGAAATTTCAAAATTTATTTTTCGCAATAACTTGAACGTTTTTGGACATTTATACAAAAAACATTTTCAATGGGATTATTTGGTATGAGAAATCATAATTTGGTATCTACTTTAATCATAGATTTATTAGTAAAGGACTTTAATGTATTTTTTAGAGGGCGCCACATAAGCCACATGTGTGGTATAAATGTACGCTAAACTTTTTTGCCCATCAAGGTAGCGCTCTTTTTGGAAAAAATATTACAGGCATGGCATTATTAGAACAAAAATGTATACTTGTTAACAATAAATTGAAGTATATAACATAAATATATTTTATATACTTAATATAATATAAACATATAAGTATGTATCTACAGACTGTCTTTTTTATGATGGCACAGTTCCTTTGTTTTTTTTTGTCACAAAATCATTAATTTAATGCTCTGTTGATTGGCCTAGATGGTTATAAATATTCTTCACGTTAATGTCGTATTATAAAAAAGTATAAACGAGAATTTCATTTGATTTCTGCTATTCTGTAATTTAAGCACATAATTTTTCATAATTAAATTTCCCACATTCTCACTTAAAAATCATTTAATTAAATAATAAATATAAACAGTTTTGGTATTTACATAAGTCTTTTCATTACACAGCACCAATTAAAAAATTTGAGAGAATATAGCATTGCACATCTCATTGTTCTTTTTATTTATGGAATACGTCCTTCCAGAAACCATGGAATTCTTGTATTTTGATATCCTCAATTTATGTTTACTTCCAGGAATACGTTCGATCTTAAATACATTGTGCCTAAAAATTATGTCAAGGTAATTAAAAGAAATATTTTCACCCATTACTGATTAATAAAACTTACTTAAATAACGAATCTGGCTGAGTAAGTCTAATGCAAAGATGGACATTGGAGGAGAAGTCGATGTTTGTTTGAAAATTTAATTTTGGTTCTATGGAAGTATTAAATTCTATCTGCGACTTCACAAAAGATGTGTCGATTTTTATTGAACCCATTACCACTATTCCTGCCCTAAAAATAAAGTTATGCCTTATATGAATGTTATAGAAATATTCATTTTCTTTTTATTTAGAAAAAACTTAATATTTTCATACACATTTTCTCATTTATTGTGTTGATAATAATTAAAGCTTACAGTCAATGGTCGTATTTTAAGAAAAATAGGTTCTATTTACAAAATGAAAATGAAAAAAATTAAAATTCCATATACCTACATTAATTTCCGCCAATAATTAATAATTATTAATCTTATTTGTAAATTGTTTTTAGTTATTAGGATAAGTATAAAAAAGTAATTCTCTCTATTAAAAAAAAACTTTTCATATAAATTTCATGAAATTTGTTTTGCTTTACTTGTTTTCATAACTCATAAACAATAAAAAATGTGAAAAAATATATATTTATAAAGCTCTTGATAAAGGGCGAAAGGCACATGAACAAATTTTATTTATAAAGTACCAAGTCCCCAAAAAATCTAAATTTTTTAATATGATCATTTTTGATACTAATGGAGAAGCGAATTACTTTCAAATATCCTTTAATTTGAAGTTATTATTAATATTATAAACACAACTTTGCTCTTAACAAATTAGTTGAAAATAGATATTTTATTCTTATTATCAGTTGATCGTGATACAGATATTTATAAAAAATAATAATTATAGAGGGTGTCCCAGAATAACGTGTACAACGGAATACCACATATTCATGGACTCAAAATAGGCGGAATTAGGCTAATTTATCTCTATTCAAAATCACTTCGTTTTGCCGCTAAATGGTTGCAAAGTTCGTAATAATTTTTTGAATTTTGTAAATAACTCAGATACGTATTATTCGATTTTAATTATTTTTGGGGTGTGGACTATTGCTTTAAATCTACACATTTTGGTATTATACAGTGTTTAAAACTTACAACTCCTACAAAATTGACGTATGGTGATAATATCCGTTCATAACATTTTCCTCTTTCGGGCGATGATGACAAGACAAATATTTTTTATTTAATAGGTGATACCATTTGGAAGTTTTTGGGCCTCTTATAGAATTTTGATTAAATGAGCGGTTTGGGTACAAAGAAATATTTTTTAAATGTATACATTATCTTGACACCCATATTACAATACTTAACAAAGTGATAGTAGGCCCTGATTTTGTAAGTTGCCTGTAATTTCAGTTTGATCTTTAAATCACTGTACCTGCCAATTCTTAATGTGTGTTTACTACGATAAGATATACCACTTAATTACTTAATTTTTCGATATGAATACGACGAATTACAGTTATTTACAACGTGCCTAATTTTATTGAAATAATTCATAAAAACAATCAAATACAATAAAAAATGCTGGAGATAAAAGTAACAAAGTTGAGGTTATTAAATTTAGTACAACTTATATTATACAGGGTGGTCCGAATTTTATGCAGGATACTTCGAGGATAGATAGATCTCTTTAAAATAATATGTGTTTGCCTTATAAACATAGGTCTGGAACCGCCCCGTTTTAGAGATACAGGGTGTTGAGGTTTTTAAAAAAAATGGTTTTTTGTTTATATCGCACACTACCTCATAGGTGGTGTAGAAAGGAGTGTAAATAATTTTGTTGATGTGCTTACAAATTGCACTTACTTTTAAACATAAACAAATATTCTTGTAATGTTATCGTTAGAAGTGTCTGCCACAAGAGGACTGTATTGGTATAACTTGAGAACGGCGAATCTTAGGGAAAAAATTAAAGTTACCTTTTTTACGTATTTTGTACATTAAAATATAAATCAGTTACAATGACATGTAAAAAATGCAGTGGCGTAGGTTTTTTTGTAGAAAAGGACCCCTGTCCAGATGTACACCACTGGTTGAACCTTTAAAGCTCATATTTCAGGAATATAAGGACTACTATCATACATTATATGTACTAAATTTTATTGAGATCAGTTAATAGATTCCGGAGATATAAACAAAAAAAACAATTTTTTTTTGACAACTTCAACACCCTGTATCTCCAAAACGGTGCCGTTCCAGACCTATGTTTATAAGGCAAACACATATTATTTTAAAGAGATCTATCTGCCTTCGAAGTTTCCTGCATAAAATTCGGACCACCCTGTATATTATAAATTATACTTATACAGGGTGACATAGAAAAAAGTACATTGCATAGTGCCACACAATAGAGGACACTAAAATAAGAAAAAAAGTTCCTATGAACATGGGTCTGCAAGGCCTTCGGTTAAAAGATACGGGGTGTTGAATTTTACTTTTGTTTGGGGTTTTTTTTTGAATATCTTTATGAAAAATGAAGTTTATGCTGTAGAAATACATAATGAAGAACAATTATGGATAGAATTATGGAATCGGCAGATAGATTTCATAATAACCTAGGAATATTTCAAAGATGCCGTCAATCATTAAGAAGAAGAAAAATGTATTGAAGTACAAGGGCAACAATTTGAACATCTTCCAAAAACTTAATGTTTTGTTTTAATTAATCATATTTTTCATCATACCATTAAAATTTAATTGTTGAAGTATTTATCATTGTTTTTGCAAATAAAAAAAAATTAAAATTCAACACCCCATATCCTTTAACCGAAGGCCTTGCGGACCCATGTTCATAGGAACTTTTTTTCTTGTTTTAGTGTCCTCTATTGTATGACACCATGCACTGTACTTTTTTCTATGTCACCCTGTATATTATATTATATATTATACTTATATTATAAAAACTGTTCAAAATTACCACCGTTGTTTCTACAACAAAGGTTAATTCGGTGAAGAAAGTTAAAGGACACCTTTTGCAGTTCTTAAGGGCTATTTTTTTATCATTTTCATTAACATTTATCGCATATATTTTATCGCATACATATTTTTTTAAATGTCTACATTATCTTGTCACCCATATTAAAATACTTAACAATGTGTTAGGAAGCTCTGATTTTGTAGATTGACTGTAATTTCAGTTTGATCTTGTTTGTGATAGAATTATTATTGGCCCTGTTATTCTACCCAATAGACTGAATGGGGAATTTTATTTTGAATTTTTGTAAAGCCCGAATTATTGGAAGATGTGCCGTTATTACTCAAAGTTAACACGTGATCTATGCATAAAGGTGCTCCACCACATTTCATTGTAAATATCCGGCAGTATCTGAATCAAAGATTCCCCGTCGATGGATCGGTAGAGGGGAAAATGCTCCTGTTAACTGGCCTGCACGTTCACCAGACTTAACACCTTGCGATTATCTTTGAGGACTCTGAAAAAAAAAACAGTGCAACTAACACTGAACTGAGTTGTGGAGGCATTTCCAAAATACCATAAATGTTTTAAAAAATAGCCCTTAAGAACTGCAAAGAGTGTCCTTTAACTTTCTTTGCCGAATTAACCTTTGATGTAGAATTGGTGATCATTTTGAACAGTTTTTATAATAAGTTGTACTAAATTTAATAACCTCAACATAACATCAACATTTGTAGATTGAAAGCAAAAATCTATACCCCAAAATCGATTAATACATATTCGACGTTATTTACAAAATTCAAAAAATTTCCACGAACTTAAAGGGCATCTAGCGGCCAAACTAAGCGATTTCTATTATAGGTGAATTAGCCTAAATTTGCCTATTTTGAGTCCATGAATCTGTTTCCTTCCGTTGTACACGTTATTCAGAGACACCCTGTAAATGCCACAAACTAAAAATTTAAAGCTATACATACGATTTCTCCACTAACGATTCAGCATTTCTGTTCCACAAAGATATTTCAATTTTTCCTGATAGATCAAAAGAGATAGCTCCCTTCAGGTTCAATTCTGCTAAAAATCCCGAGCCCAGTCGAATGTATTCTAAATGGTCATACAAAAGAGCTAGGGCCTAAAACATGAAATAAGTATTTTACAATATTATTAAACCTGATGCTTGATTTTTAAGTCGCACCATGAATTCCATTTATTGCAAGAGATACAAAATCCGAAAAATTAGGGCAAAGTTGCGAAATTTAATGATGAACACGAAGGAGAAATTCGATATATCTCTTTCCGGTCTGAAGTAATCTCTTAAAATTTTGATTTTCCTCGCGTTTTTATGGAAAACCAAATAAGTGAATATTTATATTAATATTAGTAAGGACGAAGAAAGATAATTATATTTCCTACGAACCTCATTGGATTTTTTAATTAAAGGCATTTTTTATTACGAATATTTTAGAATTTACAGTGTTGTTTTAACTGAAGTATTAATCATCTAGGTACTTTTATATACGTAGAATGTTTTGAAATAAAAAAATTCAACTACAATTTCATTCAATAACATTCAACAACTTATTCCAAACGATATTTTGACAGTTTACATGTGTTGCACTGAGTATCGTGTAGTCGAGAAGCTATATCAACTTTCTCTGTAAGATAATTTAGTTAGGTTAGGCAAAAGTAAATCTATAATCCGCGCCTGATCCTTTCGACATAAGAATTTTGTTTTTAATGTGGCAGAATGTGCTGAATTTCAAAATATAAAAACACTATGTAACTTTCATAAAAAAAGGTTTGATGTCTGAACAATTTATGGGCCGACTGTTACATCTTCAGCAGATGGGTAGACTTGGAAATAACTGGTAAGCAGGAATTCCCTAGAACAGGCAGTTCTAGGAATTCCGTACAACTTCACCAAACTCGTTTCGTCCATTAAACGCGCAGATCAAGAACAAAGTCCGGAGTAGGAGTGACAAAGATCGTAGATTTAGGATTTAGGGGTATCTTCAGTATCTTCCACGGACTTGGAAACTTTTCGGAATTTTTTTTTTCATCTTTTACACGAATTTTAAAAACAGGAAAAAGGGTAATTTATGGTTTTTTCGAAAATTGGCGGCTAAATTAGAAATATTCACGAAATGACTAATGTTAAGCATGACTTTTACAGTTCGATATTCCCAAAAGAACCCTGTGCATGTGAAGGTTCATCTCGATCTAGTGAACCTTTTCTTTGTTTCAAACAGTCAAACTTTTGAAAAAAATGAAATGGTCACGTTTTTTGAGCTTAAACATTTCATTCTCCTAAAAGAAACATGTCCATATTTGTATCTGAAAAGTTTATTATTGTAACTAAAAAGTTTATTATAGTTTGGAATTCCCTATTTTCTACATCACAATATCTCTAACCGTATAAAATTAGTTTAGATTTCATGTTATCTGAAGCGATATTTTCAAGATAGTTCTGGTGCAAAGTTTGAGGTGACTGTGATGTGACGTTCGGATCTTTCAGTTTTTATGTATGAGTCGTATTCAAATTTCCGGTGATTTTTTTACTAAAACTTTGATATTACTTAGGTTTATGGAACGCCCTTACATATGTCGATCTGGTACTCCGCAACTGTTGATTTTTCTCCATTGTGCTTTATGTGATGTTTGTGTTCCTTTAACTTTTACAGGATGTTATACACCCAGATTCAATTTTTGCTTATATCAATTTTTGATAAGACCTGATCATTACTAATAATGGCTTAATAATCTGCGGTTAATTTTTTTTTTATAATAATAGAATTTAGTTATTCAGTTTTACATGCATAATTTCAAAACTCTCAATAAAATATCTGCAGCTGAAAACTGGCATCCTGTTTTTATATTTGTAATGGGATTGGGTACCGTCAATTTTTTCCATGAGAAATTATTACATTATAAAATTGTAAGTATGTGTTTATGTTTTATTCCATTCCTCCTTTAATTAAATTGTTGAGTTTCATTTATCAACACAAAAATTTTGGTGCTTAAAGTGAAATTTAAAAATTTGTATGACTATCATTTTGATTTTTTAGACAGCAATCAGTCTTGCAGCAGTATACAAGATATGAAGAAAGATACATTTTATAAAACCAATAATTTAGCACACTTCACTACAGTTTTCAAAATCTGGTGTATGAACCAAATTTAAATAGGTAATCGTGCTCGAGAATTGCTATTAATACCTGAAAAGCTGTAGTCTTCTCAGACGCCGTTCCCGACCACACGTGCCCCATAAGTTCTCCTTGTCCTTCAAAGAAAACGAAAGGTCTAATTTGAGTCCCTAAAATGGTTAAATCCATGCCTGCTGTTATTATTTCCTCTTCTTCGTCTGTTTCACCATCACTTGATAAGAAACTGTTAAGTCCTCCGGAAAATATTCCTAACTAAACATAAAGAAAAAAATATTATAGTACATAGTAATTTGAAATTTTATCTAATCTAACAAAGCTGTTGTAGATTTAGAGGAAACATATTATTAAACATGAACAGCGTAATATTTATAAAACATGCAGTGTTGTTTTACTAATGATGAAGTACAAGTTTTTGATAATTTTAATTGTATCTGATAAAATAAGTGGAAATGCATATTGTTGTACGCATAATAAAGTATTTAAAGGTTTTCAAACATCGTTCCTAAAATATTACGATTTTAATTTTTTTCTGAAATACGTCCTGTAACAGTTTAAAAAAACCAGTTGCTACACCTTTTCATTAATTCGTCTTAGAAATCCACCTATTAGCTGGTATATCAATTGGAGCAAAGCTATGTAAGCTAATGAATAAAAACTTCCCGTAAAGAAATATTAGTTAGTAAAATTTTTGAAAAATGTAAAATTTTGTGCATGTTTACGAAATAAAATACATATTTTTAAGGACCCTTTCGCTTCTCTATTTGAAGACGAAATTACATTTAGTGTAGCATTTCATCTTTTAGCAACCAACTTCAATTTCTTAAATTCAATCCTACGAATAAATAATTTTGTATCCATACAGGGTTGATGTACAGAAGAGAGGGTCATCCCTATTTATACAATAAATAAGGATTACAAGGATTTTATATAAATTAGGGTTTAACCGACCGTCATGTAATCACCAATTAAGTTCACTTTACATATTCCAACGAAGTAAATAATGGTCAAGTCACACGTGTGTATAAGCTCGTGGATGCTATTATTGGTCGAAGCAGATCGTGGATAGTCGTTCGATCCGTTTCGACTAATTGTTCTGCAGCCACGTGTTTATTACGCTTTGATAATAGTTTACTTCGTTGTAACCTGTAAATGTAAAGTGAATATGGCGGCCAGCTGTTGTATTACAAAATAGGTAAATTTTAATTGTTTTGAAAAATTGCAGCAAAACATTAAATGTGCTTCTTGTCGGCATATTGTCTACTTCGAGATCCTTTTTGTAAAATTATTTAATAACCTTTATTAAGTTCAGTATTTAAACGGTTCGATTAAAAAAAAAACTGCAAATAGAAAAGTTGTAATCTGTCTAGACTCAAGTCATTCAAGTTCCTTAGGACTTTTATGCTGGGTCATAGGTACTGTTTGTTACCACTAATAAATGAACCAAATTAAAAAAAAATCGATTAACTGTTATAGCAAGATATTATTTGAAAAAGTAAGTTATAGGTTATGTAACAGCTTTAATACTGAATTGTCGAAAAAGTGTCGCAATAACTTTATTACAATTATTATCATAACATTCCGGACACTAATAATACTATGTCATGAACTTATGTCAAAAATTTAAAGGGGCGAAAAAGGAGCAAAAACTGATTTAACTGATGTCACAAACTTGTATCGGAAGTTTAAGGTCATAGAGAAAAAAGCTAATTAAAAATGCGTTTAAAACTGTTTTGGAACTGCTGAAATACATGTATTTTATCGCGTCGAGTACTTACAAAAAATTTTGTAACACTTTTTACGAGTTTGTAGGTTTCATAAGGCGGAAATACACATGCCTCTTGCTTGCACAATAGCATGCAAGTAGCTTGCAGGAGATAGCTCCTGGTATGTGTATTTATTAAAAGGCACGTCTGTAGAAGGCGCGCAAGTAAATTGCACATTATTTGATTTTTTGGCATGCAATGTGAGGCGGGGGGTTTCGGGGGAGTTCAAGCGGCATGTCGGAACGTGTCTACTAGTTACTGACACTGGCACCAGTAGCTATCACCACTAGAAGCGATTTTGTTTTCTACTTTGGATGACTGTATGGGTATCTTTTTTCTGAATTTTGTTTCCAGTTTTCAATAACAGTCCATCAAATTTTTCAGGAAACATTCTCAAATGGTTTCTGTAGCCATTTATATCTTCTAGCCGCATTTCTGTAAGCAAACAACTGCTTGCTCCATATTCTTCTCTTCTGCTAATCCAGTCTTTTACCCAAATATCTCGTTTCTCTCTTCGGATCCTCTGTTGCTTAATATTTTTAACTACCAATTGAGGTGCAAGTAATAGGATAATATTGTTTAATTCATTACGCACATTTTCCATAGTTAACCTATTATTTTCCGTCTTGAAAACTCTCTGATCACTGAAAAACTGGCACGTGTATTACCACTTGCTACCTACTGACATGCCAATAAGCCATATACTAACGTATATTTTACTTGCAAATGTATCAGCAGTGTGCCATCCGCCGGCATATGCCATTTCTTAGCATGCAAGTTACTTACCTATTTTACTGGTATATGTATTTCCGCCTATTTATAAAGCTGGACTGTATTCGAAAGTCAGTTTGTAATACATTGTTGTAGTGTTGATGTGCTGTTTTTCGAGAGTAAATTTAACAGCCGTATTCCCGTTTTTTTTTTTTGAAAAATGACGCATTTATTTAGCAATCGCGATTATTATGATATTCTCATAATTTATGGCAAAGCAAACGAAAATGCCCACAAAGCTTGTCAAGTGTATCGTGCAAGATATCCTGAATTACGAGCCCCCGCACCGCGAACATTTGTTGCTGTAGCGCAAACAGTTTTGGACACCGGTGAAGTACAACTGTGTCGAGGTCGCGACGGTGGCCCAGGGCGACCACTAAGAATCTTAAATGCCGAGGAGATGATTTTAGATCTCGTCGAAGAAGATCCGCATCGTATCACCAGAAATATTGCACAGCAAGTAAATATTTCGCATCCTGTTGTGTAGCGGACATTGCGAGAATCTCAGTTGTACCCATTTTATATTCAAAACCGGTTCAAGCGCCTACTCCTGAGGCTTTTCCACCAGAACGAGGTTTTTGCGAATGGTTGTTTCAGGAACATGCAAGAAATCCTCAATTTATAGCGCAAATACTTGTTACGGATGAAGCATGTTTCAGTTGAAATGATGTAAGTAACGTTCAAAACACTCACCACTGGACTCAAACATCCACACGAAATACGTCGCGGTGCCTTTCAACAACAGTTTTCAGTGAACATGTGGGCCTGCATCGTTAATGACACTTTAATAGGACATTTTGAATTGCCTAGACTAGACGCTTATAGGGTGCTTCATATAAAATATGTGGTTCATGACGGAGCCCCTGCTCACTTTTTTCGGAGAGTGCGCGACTTCCTAAACATTACTTTTAGATCGGCCTTTAGATGTCCCCCCCCGTTCCCCTTTAGACTTCTTTGTGTGGTTGGTGTGGTGTGACATCGACCAACTGCAACGTCGTATTGCCAAAGCTTGTAATACGAATAGAGAGGACGGCAATGTTACAACGCGTGCGAGCGAATTGGATACGTTGCGCTGAAGCTTGTGTGCAAGCAAATGGTGGGTACGTCGAATATCTTCTATGAAAATCAGCATTTTTCAAAAGTTGGCTCCAATGTTGAGGTAAGTCAGATTTTAAAATAAAATTTTACTCAACTGTGTATTTACCTAATTTTGACATAATGGATATGTGGCAAAAATATTTGACATAAATTCATTAATACCCTGTATATTAACAAATAATAAATATGAGTGGGAGAAGTTTGCAAATATTGTGGGTGTAATTCAACGATGGATGGAGCTTTAGTTCGCAGTGTAGTTGTTTCCTGCAATATCATTAGTTATTAATTAATAGCTTATCTTAGAAATTTCTGGGCATACCAAAATTTTTAATCTTGATTTCAGTTCTCTTAATATCTTTTAAATAAAAATAAAAATATAAAAGCTAATATTAAAAACATACTTAATAAAACAACAACTACCATCATTATACTTACACTAAACAATTCATTGTTAACTCCATCTTTGTCTAGCATAACACTGACAGTACCTCTTTTCGCTATACCACTCTTTATCTCTTGAATTGAAACTAAGCTGCCATTACTTGAAGCGCTTTTCAAAAAGTGTCTTTTTAAAGCCGTAGATAAACCTCTTGGAGAAAGTCCAGAATAATTGTTGATTTTATTATTTCTCTTAATAATTTTGTGAACGCGGTTTTTAAAATGGGGATTTTCATCCGCTATCATTTTTATTCTCTGGAAAACATATTGTCTAACTTCAAAAGCGGGGTCATTGGATGAGAGAAAATACATCAGGTTCTCTAAAAGATCATCGCTTGGGTTTGATTCTATTAAAATATCAGCTGCTAGTGTTCGGGAGCTTGAGTCATATTTTCTATCCAACTGGAAGAATGATCTTTCCGCGACTCTTAGTATATCGCTGTTCCACAATTTGGGATCAAAAGATTTCAAGGCCTTAAATGATAGTACACCTTCTTTCAGCGTTCCATTCTGAATATATCTTAATAGTAAAGGTATTGTGGATTCAGATTGGAGGTTTTTTAACGCTCGGAAAAATACATATCGTGCTGTGTCCGTGGTATACTCCAGATTGTTTATAATGAGCTGTTCCACTTCTTGCACCAACTGAAATTATGAAAAATAAATATGAAACATTAACGCCTACGAATATTCTTTTGTATTTAATATTGTAGGATATCCGAATAGTACAGGAAACTGTAAGGAAACATTTTTGAGGTAAAAATTGTTGAGATAGACAATAATACTGGTATAGTAGTCTATACAGATATCGTACCGATTTTAGCAAATGGTTGAGCAGTCTAAATAAATATCAAAATAAGATAATATTTAAACCGTCCGTCTGCTTGGAAGGTTCTTTTCAAATTGTGTATATTATAATGATTTATATAAATGAAATATTCTATTTCCTTAAACATGAATTTTACCATCTATAATGATAATACTTAATTTTTTAATTACTTCGAGCGCAAATTATACGAATTATACGAATTTAGAAACTAGTGTAATATCTTATGAGGCTATTTAACAAATTATTTTTTTGAAAATCGTTTGTATTTTAATACTAATAAAATACAAAATGTATGATTTCATATTATTTTTTAAATCATTCTCATTTATGTTTCATAATTCTCATCATATTTGAATATATTATTCAAATACGGTATATTCAATGCTTTTCTTGAGGATCAATGCAATACACAGATCACACAGCTTTATAAAAAAAAGTCTTGTGCAAAAGACCAGAATACATTATTCTAGTGTATTTTGAAAATTTCTTGGCGCCCAGTTATAAACGAACAGAAAGTCTTTAAACCTAAGGCATTCAGTTTTAAACGCAGAAAGGATTATTCAACAAGCATATAATTCATTATAATTGGGCGCCAAGAAATTTTCACACCAGGCGTTGTGATCTCTATGGATAGAGTGCATTCATGGAAATAATATATGTTTGCATTATTTGCAAATTTACAATTCTAAAATTCGTGATTAGCGACTTTAAGCTATTTTTTCAGATTAGAAAATTCTGGTGATTTGATGGGGTAATTCTGACATCGAATTCGGATTCAGTAGGTCAAAATACACGGGAATACCTACATGGTCAGATCACGATTTTCAGTCGTAGTTAAATCATATCTGGATCATAGAAACTAGTTTATTAATTTTGTGGATTTTTAAGCTATAAGGTTAAGAAGGATTTGTGACCTTTTGGGCCAAATTCGACATCGGATTCGTGTTCAGCATCAGCGACATGGGAATAATGTATTCTGGTCATTTGCACTAAGCAGTTTAAGTAAAACTGTAATAATTTAAATTCCAATCCATCTACCAAAAAAGAATTTGTATGGTAAAAATAAAATAAAACTCCATTTAGAAAATTAAATCTTTGCATAACAACGAATATATCGGCACGAACTTATTTCAATTTTAGCCAGAAAATCAACAGAATCTTTTGTGACTGGAATCTTGAAATATTCTGAACATACCTCATTTTAAACAGGTTTATTTATTTTTTATTCATTCATGTGCAAAGTGGCAAAATACCTAGAAAAAGAGACATTATTTGTCATATAACTCAGAAGACCAATAGTATTTCCTTGAAAGATCTCCCATTTTCTTCATAATCTGTCTTCAAACATGAGTTTTTATATTTAATTCTGCTTTTATATATTTATTTGTAATTGTCTGTTAGGTCAAAATATTCTCTATAATTAAAGTAATACAAACACACTGCAAATTGATATTTAAATGGTAAAAAAATTACCTGTGTAAGTTGTCACTTCGTCCGTGCGCTCATCCGCTCAAATGGGCAATAAACAACCGCACGAATTGCACATATCTACTATTTTTTACTACGAATGCGGTGAAATCTTAGGGTCCAGGAGCGAAGTCCCGGTAGGGTTCACTGATTTTTGTTCAGTTTAGGTTGACATAAACAACTATCAACTGTCATTTAAAATAATTTTTAAAATAGTATATTGTGCAATAAGTGCGGTAAGTTGTCTATTGCCCACGAGAGCACGAACGAAGTAAACTGCGCTCATGCACTTAACCGCTAAAATAGAGTATCTATTCTAGAGTAGAGTAAATAGAGTATCTATCTTTCCGCTTGTTTTTTAGGTCGATAAATACCTGTTTGCCTACTCTATTTAATCGCATGCGGTAATCATACTTGTCGCACGCGAATTGACAGTAAAATACGCAAATAGTATATTGTACAATAAGTGCGGTAAGTTGTCTATTGCCCACGAGAGCGGAGTTGAGCACGAAGGAAGTGCTCTCATCCGCTCAAGTGGGCAATAGACAACGAATTGCACATACCATTTTTTATTACGAATGCAATGAAATCTTAGAATGCAGGGGCGAAGTCCCGGCGGGGTTCACATATTTTTATTCAGTTTAAGTTGACATAAATAACTGTCATTTAAATGTCACTTTTTAAAACTAATATTTTCGAGTGTGTAAGTATTTAAATTTTGCTTGTTTTATTGGCAATTCGCGTGCGACAAGTAATATTACCGCACGCAAATAAATAGAGTGGGCAAATAGCCAGTTACCGACCTAAAAAACATGCGAAAAGGTAGGACTTATCCGTCATGAGTAATAAAAATTTAAATACACACTCGAAAATATTATTTTTAAAAAGTGACATTTAAATGACAGTTATTTATGTCAACCTAAACTGAATAAAAATCTGAGGACCCCATTGGAGCTTCGCCCCTGAACAATAGGATTTCAGTGCATTCGTAATAAAAAATAGTATGTGCAATTCGTGTCGTTGTCTATTGCCTGCTCTCGTAGGCAATAGACAACTTACAGCACTTATTGCACAATATACTATTTTATTACTCATGACGGATAAGTCCTATGTTTTCGCATGTTTTTTTCGGACGGTAACTAGCTGTTTGCCCACTCTATTTATTTGCGACAACTATAATTACCGCATTCGATTAAATAGAGTAGGCAAACAGCTATTTACCGATCTAAAAAACAGGCGGAAAGATAGATACTCTATTTATTCTACTCTAGAATATATACTCTATTTTAGTGGTTGAGTGGATGAGCGCACTCACTTCGTGCTCTCGTGGGCAATAGACAACTTACCGGACTTATAGCACAATATACTAATTTCGAGTGTATATTTAAATTTTGCGTGTTTTATTGTCAATTCGCGTACGGCAAGTGTGATTACCGCACGCAAATAAATAGAGTAGGCAAACGACTATTTACCGACTTAAAAAACAAACGAAAAGATAGGACTTATCCCTCTTGAGTGATAAAAAGTAGTTAAAATTTCACTACGCACTACATACATAAAAATGATTGTTTTTTAGCATTTCGCATCATATTTCTTCCTAGATTTTTTAAACAAATGCATAAATGAATGAAGTTGCACCTTGTTCTGTCTTTGTCTAGATAACCGTAGGCTTAAATGTGATTATAACGATGATATAGTTGAACAATTTCCGGGCGTTGCCACTCTTCGGTTTAGATTTGTTGACATTTCAAGCTCTCCATTCTGAAACTGTAAATTCAGTTCTCTCGTCGGTAGGTAATTTATGTTTGTTATGTTTCAGTAACTGGGATGTTGTATACATCCGGGCCTAAAATTTGGTAGTTTAGAACTACCTAGAAATTATTAAATGTTTTATAAATAACAACCAATCAAATGCATAAATACCGACTAGAGGACTTACTCTCTAATTTCAGAGTTTGTTCTGGAGAAGAAAGTGAGAAGTCTCTAGGAACTTTAAGTTTAAACTGAGGACGTGTAAATTTTTCAACTATTGACAATTGTTTCGGAAACCTGTAAATTAAGCTACAGTTATGTATTAAAGTATACAGGGTGGTCCCGAGGGCCAAAATTCATGGGTAGATTCCCCAAGCAAAAATATTGCGATTCAGCTGAACTTACCTTAGTTCAAAAGTTGATAGTTAAAGAGATACAGGGTGTTAAATGTAAAATATTAATTCAGGTTTTTTTCATTTATTCCTTAACAAATGCACATATCTACATAAAATTTTGGCGTTTGGGATACATTGGGTAGAGAAACTGAAATTTGTTCACATTTTGCTTAAAGTTCCTAGAGGGCGCTAGCTGCAGTAGATTGAATGTGTTAAAAACGACATAACTTTTTTATACTTTAAGGTATGTCATCTTTGGTATCAAATTCTTATTTTTCAACTTTTTTTACACAAAAAGGGTATACTTTGTGGAAGTAGCTATCTGGCACCATTAAATTACAATTAAGTTACGTGACTTAAAACGTGACCTAACAAAGCCCCTCCATATCTTTTTAACCGTTGAAAATATCGAAAAACTAACTCTGGCACTTCATTCGAGGATTCCATCAAACCAAATCGCACCCTTCTATGTTGAAAAATAAAAATTTTACGGGCTGTTCACCAATTTCAAAAGTCTAGTGACTTAAAACGTGACCTAAAAGAACCCCTCCATATCTTTTTAACCGTTGAAAATATCGAAAAAGTAACTTTGCCGTCCCTCTAGCATTTCGTTCGAGGATTCCAGCAAACCAAACCGCACCCTTCTAGGTCGAGAAATAAAAAAGTTACGGGCTGTTCGCCAATTTCAAAAGTCACGTGACTTAAAACGTGACCTAACAAAGCCCCTCCATATCCTTTTAACCGTTGAAAATATCGAAAAAGTAACTTTGGTGTCTATCTAGCATTTCGTTCGAGGATTCCAGCAAACCAAACCGCACCCTTCTAGGTCGAAAAATAAAAATTTTACGGGCTGTTCACCAATTTCAAAAGTCTAGTGACTTAAAACGTGACCTAACAAAGCCCCTCCATATCTTTTTAACCGTTGAAAATATCGAAAAACTAACTAAATCGCACCCTTCTAGGTCGAGAAATAAAAATTTTACGGGCTGTTCATCAATTTCAAAAGTCTAGTGACTTAAAACGTGACCTAAAAAAGCCCCTCCATATCTTTTTAACCGTTGAAAATATCGAAAAAGTAACTCTGGCGTCCCTCTAACATTTCGTTCGAGGATTCCAGCAAACCAAACCGCACCCTTCTAGGTCGAGAAATAAAAAAGTTACGGGCTGTTCGCCAATTTCAAAAATCACGTGACTTAAAACGTGACCTAACAAAGTCCCTCCATATCCTTTTAACCGTTGAAAATATCGAAAAAGTAACTCAGGCATCTATCTAGCATATCGTTCGAGGATTCCAGCAAACCAAACCGCACCCTTCTAGGTCGAAAAATAAAAATTTTACGGGCTGTTCGCCAATTTCAAAAGTCACGTGACTTAAAACGTGACCCACAGGTATTATTAATTTAGCGGTAAAGTTTCTTAAGCAGGATTTGGACGAAAATCAAATAATTGACGTTTTCCACTTGTCTTATTGCTTTCATTTGTATACTACTTTCCATTAAATATTATTTGTACCTAATTAAAATTACGTCGTATCTTACAATTTAAATTGTATTGTATACATAAATGTGAGATAGAATGCCGAGATTTTCATTTTGGGGTTACATGAAATCATTTGTTTATGGAGAAACTATAAACACCTGAGAAGAACTTTGACAGCAGGTTTTAAATGCTGCGAAGTCATTTCGCGTTAAGGATTTATACTTTAAGATAAGACAATCTTTTAATAAACGCGTTGATAAATGTATTGAAATTAGAACTGGACAGTTTGATTAATAATTGTTGTTAAAATGACATATTTTTTATTAATATTCACTATTTTACTGTTCATTACAATTTTTAATTCTAAATAAACCCTTGTTTTTAACATTTTTAAATTATTTTAAATATTTCAACTATTAGCATTGTAAGTTTTAAAGCCAAATATCTAGAAAACGTTGCGAGACAGCTACTTTCACAAAGTATACCTTCTTTGTGTAAAGAAAATAAGAATTTGATAACAAAGATGACATACCTTAAAATATAAAAAAGTTATGTCGTTTTTAACACATTGAATCTACTGCAGCTAGCGCCCTCTATGACTATAAACAAAATGTGAACAAATTTCAATTCCTCCACCCAAAGAACCCCAAACCCCAAAATTTTGTGTCGATATTTGCATTTATTAAGAAATAAATGGAATTAAAGTAAAATTATATTTTACATTTAACACCCTGTATCTCTTTAACCATCAACTTTTGGACTAAGGTAAGTTCGGCTAAATCGCAATATTTTTGCTTCGAGAATCTACCTATGAATTTTGGCCTATTACCTCGGGACCACCCTGTATAATAGCAAATCAATTTTAGCAAATTGTGAAATAATTAACTGCTCAGCTCAGTTTGATAAAATTTCGATGCAAAGATATCCCCGAGTTAGAATTTGAAGGAATGATACACATTAAAGACTTCATATAATAATAATAGCTACTTACTTTTAGATGAGCATTTTTGTGCAATTTTGCTAACCTTTGTGCCATGGAGGCTATGGTCAGAATTAGGGTCTCTTTTACTTTTTCAGGGACAGTAATAAGCTTTGTATATTTCTTTATCAGGTCCTTTATAATGTCTGGATTTGGTTGAGAAGAGAAAGATAGCGCCCAGAGGTATCGCTCACTTAGGTCTAGCTGATCTTCATCATCGAAATGAAGTTTCTTCGTAGCAGCTTCATGAGATTCTTTGGTTTGTACGTAGCCGAGAATATCATATATTTGTGGCCTATAAGGAATATTTGAATTTAGAATAAAAAAATACATACTAAAATTAATTAAAATAGTTAAAAATCAGGTTTGATTTTGAAAATTGAATCCATTTGATGTTAAAAGCTTTTCGTACCATTTAGGTAAGTGGTACGAAAATAGATTTCAGTGGAGACCTTTTTATACTAAATGGATGATATTAACTTTTTTTATATTGATGTAAATAAAATAATAGTCAAACCGAGACTCCGATGTGATCAAGATTTAGGTTTAGGTATATCTTCCTATTTATTTATTGTGAGAACGTAACTACTTACAAAACGGCAACGTTATTGCTAATAATTTTTTAAGGAACTGTAATTAATTATATCACATACTTTTGATATATGATATCTATCTATAGGAAGATATGCACTTACCTTGGTCACTCGGAGTCCTATTTCACCACTATGAATTTTATTTAAAGAGGAAATTTTAAACAAAAGTAATGGAAAACAAAATTAAACAAGATTAAAGATACTATTGCCACAACGAGACACTCATACATCAAAATCTGTATTTTCCATGACAATGCAATTATTTTAACAAAAAGAATAGACTTCCTAAAAAAAATAAAAAAGTGGGGCAACAAATCACTTTTATGAGAACATATTTGTAATTTCAATAATAAAAGAGCCGTTTACCATACTAATAACCACTCTTTACTTCATTTGAAACGTAGACTTTATGTAGTTTAGTGAAAAGTAATCCATACTTACAAAATCTTTTTGTTTTTATTTGACTCCAACGCCTTTAATATGTCCTGTCTAGTAGAACTCCTGCCGGTGTTAACCAACAACAGAAAAGCCTTAGCAGGTTTTAAAATACCTAAATTTTGGGACTTTAAGTAATCTCTCAAATTATCTATTTGTTTGGAAAAACTTATAACTGCCTCAAGAGCTACCGATTCTCTTTCAGTAAGTAAGGACTCCTGGGTAAATATTACACCATCGGATTGGCTTATTTTTTCTATAACAGTATCAATATCTTCACCTGTTACAGTTTGACTGGGTTCACTTTTAACAAAATTTAAAATTTGGGAAGCTTCCACGTAACTCCCTATTTCTTCTTTAGCTGCTAAAAATATCTCATGTGTTTCTTTGGTTCTGGCAGACTTCAAATAAGAATTGGTGATATCAAATTCGAACTCTGTTTGCCGTGATGAGTGAACTTTCGTTCCTAATATTTCATCAGGATTTCTAATATACGGAAAATCTTGGGATAAGCAGTCAGTCTTGGTTTTCAAAATTTTTGTTGGAGATAAAGACGAGTAAGCAGTTGTACAATGACCAGACGAGTCCGTTTCTGTAAATTGCCCATCCAGAAGTTGGAACTGAAACAATTTGGAAAGATATTTTCAACGAAAGAAATTAGTGTTATCATGATAATAACGCGCCATGATCGGATGTCCATCCCGTATGCATTAACATTAATAATGTTACTTGTAACTTCTATTATTAAATTCATTCATTCATTTTAATTCAATTCCACAGCAACTGTGGAAATTCAAATGGAATTATTCACGAAAAATGTAAATTAATTGAACATAGATGATACATTGTGTAGAATTACACGTTTGAGTGTATATTTTCTTTTTGCGATGTATTCTTACCTTTTACGTTGTACTTTTCCATTTGAAAATGTATCATTCCTAATCCTGTTTTTACTATATTGATGTAAATATACGAATAAAAGTGTGAATTTACACGACCTGATTTGGCTCGACCAATCAGATTAATCATGTGATCATCCGGTGCGTTATTACAGAGCGTGTGTGCTAGTTGTTCAGTAGGCATGTTTAGATTCATTTGTGGCTTAATAATATAGCTTAGTGTTTTAACTACGTAAATATAGTGTTACAAATACAGTAGGTAAGTAAATAACATGATTTTGTGTAAATTATATAAATCTCTCGATATATCTTCATAATCTTTGTACCTAATACATACATAAGCTAAATTACCTTATACATAATCTTCAGTTTACTTACATTACATTTTTACTTACGTTACATTATGCACATTAGATTATACATTATTACATTATAGGTACTTTACATTACATTTTACTTACATTATATTATACCTGTACATAATCTTATTCTCAAGAAGTGGTCAATGCTTTCGAAATGGTTTAAAGATTCCATCTCAAAACGCACCTGGACGTGAGAATGAGAACTAAAGCAAAATTTTGATTTAGAAAAAAATGTCTTATAAATGAAAAACGCAGTAAAACTTTTCTCCGAAAATATATGTTTTTCCTTATACCTAATTATTTTAAATTAGAACTCAATTTTATGGATGAAAATGTATCTCATTTGTCTTAGATAAGTATGTATTGTTTATTTAATTTAATTAGTCCTCACATTTATGGATTAATCATTAATGTAAGCTTTACCCGGTTTTTAAGAGTATGAAAACGTATTTGGTAGCGTAGCTCATTTTTAAATTTAAACATTGAAGGACAAACACGTCACTAAAAAAAATGTGTGCAAGATTAACCAAGTATATGGTTTATCCTTTAAATAAGTAGCGATGTTTTCTACTGATTTCGTTAATTTAAACATGCTAAGGTTTTCATTGTATTTTCATTCTATTTTAATTAATTAGTTTAAATGATATTCTGTATCATTTATCTATAATTGAGAGATTTATATTTTAGTCTAGAGAACATGTGTCATTCCAGAAAGGCAGCTTCAATTGTTTTCTAGTTACAAACCGATGTTCATTTTCTTGAGAATTTCGATTATCTTTGTGACTGTGTCATTTAAATGAATTGTAATTAAAGTAAAATCTGCCCTATATGAAGTTTAGGTTATGATCCAGCAAGATAGAGAATTTTTTCTGCATTTCGATGATATACTTACTTGTATGTCGCAGTTATTCCTCTAAATACTTTTAACGTTTATTTGCCGAAAATTTTGAAAAATGTGCATTTCTCTAAAACTATTGGAGGTTGGAGGTAAGTAGCAATCACACTACACCAATAGAAAAACCACCTGGTTCCTAATAGTGGCAAATAATATTAATGGTTCCTCTTGAAAAAACTGATCACGAAGAGAAAATACCTTTTTCTAGAGAAAAAGATAGTATTCTAGGCGAAATGAATCATTGAAGTCGCAACTTTGTATTTTTCTTCGTTCGGAAGATAATTCTATCTGAATATTTTTTAAAAACAGTTGAATAATTCGAAAACGAAGAGAATCCGAAAATTCATTATCTATAAAACTAAAAATATAAACGTTAATCATGCTCACTTGTTAACCCGACAAATTTTAGGTAGATACATCGTCACAATAATTGGTAGGTACAACTTTTATTTGTTACTTTCTAATATTAAGGTACAACGCCCGCTTAGAGGTTGGAAAAAAGGTGATAATCGTGAATTTTCAGGGAAAAATCGATACAAGATATAGTGTCAATGATTATCGTACATGTTTTCAGGTAGTATAGTCAAAGCTCTTTATCCCCGGTTCCCGTATTCGCGGATCCAAAACTAACGATACACTTAGAATTTTTAGAATAATGTGTGTTTATTTGTTAAAATAAACAAGTAGGAATCAAAATATTTATAAACAAACAAATCTTAGTGTCGTGAAGCTGAAAGTTCTTTGACAAAAGTCGCAATTGGCGCCGCTCGCTTACACGTGCCACTATGGCCTTTGTAAAGGTTTACGGATGGCAATTGAGCTTTGTGATTTCTTCATAAACACTGATCCGTCTATGGAACGAAGTCTTGTTTTTAAGAAGGAAATTAATAATACCACAGCTGAATATCAATCCGAATTAAAAGGCTTTTTATTAGCTGCAAAACAAGACAAAAATCACTAAGTTCTTTAAACCATTGCCTAAACCTGATAATAATAATATTGTTAAAATTTATCTTAATAAATTACTTTTATTATTACACTTTTTTATTATTTTGCAACATTGGAACGTATCTTCTATATTTCTATACAAAATGCCACTCTGTATCCGCGAATTCCGTATTCGCGGTAAATTTTCGGAACGTATCCTTCGCGAATAGGGAGTTTTGACTGTATTGTGAATTTTTTCAAACGATTTGGATTCAAAATGGCGGTGATGGTAAGCAACGACACCTTTTTTCCGGAGAGGAATTTTTTAACGGATGATCTTGGAACAAAAACACAAACATTTTCTGATATTATATACTAAAAACTTGAGAACATCCTTGGGAAATTAAAATATATTAATAATTGGTTATTCAAAAGAAAAGTATCTAAAAAAGACGAAAATTTTTGCATTAAATTGTTAATAACAGTAGAAGTTGTTAATCAGTCGAATAAACCCCTACGATGTTCCCCGAGTTATGTTTAGAGCTCAGGGTTTTCGTCGGCTAATCATAGGCGTGTTCATCGTAAATAAATAAATAAACAGGTAGGTATAAATAAAAATAAATGTTGCTTTATTGCTTTATCAGCGAAAGGTCGTTCTTTACCCCTTGGCGGGTTCGACATTATTAAAATATTAAAACACGTATACACGAAGAAAATGCGAAGTCAATAACTATCGTTATTACCGGTTTCGTACGGTGCGCGTAAGGAAAAGCAAACGCGACGGCTATGATCATCCATCCGAATCCCGAGCTCTAGATACGTTGCTGTAAAATTCTGTAAAAATTTCAAGTCGATTGTGTGAAAACTTTTTGAGTTGTGCTTCCGGCCAGTAAATATAAAGTGGTTTCTCGAAAAGTTTGTTGCCATTCAGCATAATAAATTCGTTATATGTATACTTTCAATCAGCGATGCCTGCACCATAAAATTGGCCTTCTATATTGACTTTTTCTTCGTCCTCTTCTTTTCGGCTTTATTAGAGACTTAATGTGGCCTCTTTAATAGCGTTATAGAGTTACAATAAGCACTTCTGCAGCTCTCTGCAAGTGATTTCGCTTTACCTTTTTCACATAATAAGACATTGTTTTTTTTTTCACATAATAAAGCACTGTTTACACCATTTATCCAAAAATCAATTTTGTTAATATTCCAGAGTGGCGTTACCCCTCAATAATGGAGTTATGGAACAATAAATCTTGGTTTTATGACAGACATAAGTCGGTATTAAAAGAATTATTATTTTGTGACATTAACATGGACTTCTGTTACGGATATGCTGTTAGAGTTTGTATAATTATGAGTACTTATTTTTAATATAATTTCCGGTCTACATGTTATGTGGGCGAATGCTTTTACAATATGGATCCAACATTAATAACATGCCATTATGACTGTTGTTGAATATAATATCAATACATCATCGCATATAAAAACTCGTTTTATAAAAAGCAATTAAAAAAACGTTACTTTTACGTCAATAATTAAACTAACCGGAAAGTTGATACATCATTAAGGATCATGATTTATCGTGAGTAAAAATTGTTTTTTTTTTTCCAAAATAAGTAGATTTACCTGGAATAAACTGGCAATACCCTTTTTTAAGTTAGCCAAAGACAGCGTTTCTCCTTTAGGTAGCAGAATTTTCTCTATTCTTCCCTTATTCCACGCTACTAAAAATGGTTTGTTTTGGAAACCGTCCAGTTTTGAAGAATGTGGAATGAAGCCATCTGGGGATGGTGCTTTTCTCGATTTTATGTGTAGCTGTGGGGAATTAAACTGAAAAGATAACAAAAAAAGGTTATAAGAAATGTGGAACTTTGACATGATTTAAAAGTTGCAAGTTCTTTTTAATTTATTTAGTTAGGACGCAATTGATTATCACACCTGCCGGATATTTCAAACTGGATACGGTAACATTGCTAATTCGAAAACTATTAAAGGTAGAGATATGGTAGAATTTGGATAAAGTATAAATAATTTGTGCAAAATGCAATTTTATCGTTGTTGCGGTTTATTTGAACAATTACATGAAAATAGGAAATATGTATCTACTTAAGATTATTTTTGTTTCTGTACTGGACAATTTTTCGATTTTTGACATTACTATAAACGTGTTTTTTTTAATTAAAAACCTTTTACTCTTTCTGCGCTTGGTGTTCTCTTCAAAATAATCATAGAAAGAAACTGTAGAACATCGTTTGAAAATGTGACAACGTTTTCAAATTGTAGATCATGCTTCCACAGTTTTAGAAATAATGTAAATGTTGCATTTTTATATACGAAAATTTGGCAAAACTCGAAGCTATTTGTGTAGGTGGAAATATCTTTTCCGTGGTGATAATGATGTTATGAATCGGAAAAGTCAGCATTAGTTTTTTCAAATATGTTGATTTTATTCACAAAATTACACAACACGCCTGAATTTAATCATCTTTCTAATTATGTCTAATGGCTATTCAATGAGTTCATTTAGTATTTTTTTTGTCCCAAAATAATTAATGAAAACGAAGCGAGGGAAAATGCAAGGAAGCCATATTCTAGCGTCAGACCACTCGTTGTCAGCTAGCCCATATTCTTGGCTGGGTCACACATTCATCATATGATATCTTTAACTACACTGTAAAAAATTCACTCAAATTTCACTCAATTTTACTCAACAATGTATCAATATCTGACTGTAATTTTTATATCATTTAAATGAATAAGTATTACTTAAGTACCTTTAGACACCTATATTAACGAAATATTTTGTTATAATTTCCTAATGTGCTACCTACTTTCTTATATCTAGATGATTAAAGATTAAAGTAAACAAATATATTTCTTTAGGTCATTTTAAACAAGTAAATTAAATACTTTATAACTTACCTCGACTTTCAACAATTTTTCAACATTATTTCCCCAAACAGTTCGAACAACGACATCACCAGTAATGTAAAACCCAACATTTTTGGAACTGCTGTCATTCTCGTTTAACAGAACTGTTGAATGCAAATGATACTTTAGCGTTTCACCGACTTCGAACAATTTTGTGTCGCCATTTTGTCCCGCTGCGGAAGAAAGGAGAACAAAACCATAGCACATTCCCAAGAACCATGTAAAAAGAGTGTAGAGAATTGAACAAGAATTAATTGGTGGTAACATGTTGTCCACATAAAATTACAGTATATCAATCACTTCACAGCATTTAACTACTATTACCAGTCAAGGCGCAGTAGGTATATATTTGGAAATTTTATTGTTAGTAAGCGGTTTTTCTTGATAGTTTATCTGCTGCTAGTGTCGAAGGTCAATATGTCGGTTGGATTTTAATAATATTTCTCTGACCATTTGTAAACGTCGTCTAATGCTGAGTTGAAAATTTTAACAATGACATTCTTCTTAAATCTCTTTGTGGACTTTATGCTGTGTTCCTGGAACAAATTAATAAACATAATTCTGTACAGGGCGGACAAGCGGAAATTATTCTTTCAATTTTCTTCGTTACATTTTGAAATACGAAAAAAGTGAAAATTAAAAAATCTTTCTTCTCCAAATAATGCCGACACTTGTCAAATATTTGCCAAAAGTAAACAAATGCAGTATCCTGTGGCTGAATCAACTGTCACGGATGGGAATATCGGTATAGATTCGCCGCAGTATATACAGGATGTTTCTGAAATAAGTACGTTCATTGAACAGGGTGATTGATAACCATAAATGTAAGGCGACTCTGTGCATCTTGTGCACGTGCAACGCCAGAATGTTCATCATAAGCCTCATTGAAGAAGATTCGAGGCGCAGTACTCGCGATATTGACCGAGAAGTGAGTGTATCTAACAGTACCGTGTGGCGTGTACTACGGGAACAATTATTACACTCCTATCTCGTACAAAGGGTTCAGGCATTAAATAATAATAACTTTGAGCTCCGTGTGGAATTTTGCTAGTGGTTTCGAGCGCGCGTCAGCTTCGATATCAAAGGTACAGCTGGCTACCGCACCAGGGCAGGGACGGCTTTAAATTTGTTTAAACCTTCATGTGAACATTTTTTTTTTTCAAATTAAAACGCAATATTTTAGATCATCAGTTACTTAATAAAAGCTGCTTATTTTCGTGCCTTGTATCGCCCTTTTCAAGTAACGCATTTATTTCAGAAGCACCCTGTATATCTGTCAAACGCAAACAAATATTGTATCATGTGACTGTCATTTGCCAAAGCTATATAAACGGTACACTGTTTGGACTATTCAACAAAGGAATATGATGGTACGCTTAGGGAACGGCCGATAAAAACAAAATGAAATAAAGCCGCACGAACGTACGAACACCAGTAACAATACTTCAAGCAAGTTCCGTATTGTACAGCTTGACCACGTGCTTTAGTTGCGCAGTGACAAAGTTACCAAACTAGCACCAGAGCTTATTCTTTGTCTGAATGTACTATTAAGTTCTTCTGTCTTTGTCACTCCTACTACGGACTCTCTTCTTGATGAGTTTGGTCAAACTGTATTGCTCTGTACATTTGTAAATTGCAAGTAAATGGCAATGACGGTTTACATGCGAACAGTTGGAAAGTACACACATCGTGTGTAAAAAGTTTATGAATATTTGAGATGATACAACATGGCACTAATAATTTTGACAAAATAATCTGTAAATATTTAACACAAATTTCTTTGACAAATGTTTGGCTAGTAATCGCATTGTTTGAAGGCGGTTTAATACATTTTATTTTTATGGCACATTTTTTTCACTACGTACCTCAAATCTGGAAAAATATTGCAAAATATAGAGTATTCGGATGCAACAAACTTTAAGTACTAATTTATCATCAAAATAAACATAAAAATACACAAATTGGCAATGATGCATATTTTTGTATTTCTTTATTATTACTGAAAATTTGAATCTTGCTACTGTGCAGTGTCGTCTTTTATAGAATTGAATCAATTCTTTCAAAAAACTTCTTTATCTCGCTTAAGTTTTTATTTACGGTTATAAGTTTAGAAACTACAGAGCCTTCTTAAATGGTTACAAGCCACGTGATCGGTAACTTTGTTTAGAATAGTAATCTTATTTTCTTCATCTTGGCAATTAAATCGACGTACACCTTGTATACAAAAGAAACAAAGCTCTACGCCTGCAACGTGCCTTTATGCTGATATTAGATACATCTAAAGTTGACGTGACATTAATACAAACATGGACCCAACAAGAGTTTTGGTCTCAGAACGAAATGTGAAGTTCTATTTTAGGCTCTTGTCTACATACAGAGTGTAACCGCTAGTGTAACCAAAATGTTAAATTTACATGAAGGACTTTACATATACACTAATTTTCGATACACAGGTATAAGATGACTGAAATAGCATTACATACCTCTTATTCTTGTTCATTTCGCATTTAGAAAATTTAAAAATATATGATGAAAAAGTTGTGAAATTTGTTTGTGACTTCATAAATTTAATGTACTCAGAAAAAAATTTTACTCACATAACATTATACAACTTTTATCTTTGTTCCTTTCGCATTTAAGAAAATGAAAAATTATGAGCCAAAGTTCAAAATTGTACAAAAAAAGAATTCAAGGTTTCATTTCGGAGATACAGGGTTAAACAGGGTGTCTCATAATTAGTGTCCAATAATTTACCACTTGATTCTATTGCCAAATATAAGAATATTTTTTCATATAAATATGGGTCGACAAATGCTTCCTAAGGGAGCTATGCCCCCATAAATGGGGCTTCAAAAAATTATTTTTTTTTTAATATTTCCGAAATGAGTTGAAGGAAAATTATGAACGCTCATTAAAGGTCGAAATAGATCTTCATAAAATTTTTCAAAAATTTTAGTTAGGGTCGTTGGCCAAAATTTGCCCCAATTTTTTTGTTTGTCGAAATTTTCAAATTCAGATGCCATCAGATGATAGATCCTCATTTCCTGTACAAAAAAGGTCCTCTTTATTTCTTTCGATAAAATGCTCCATTTCCGAGAAAAACGGATTTAAGTGCTTAGAAAAACACTCTTTGGAAAGTGTTATAACATATAACTTCAAATTAAAAATCTAAAAACTGTAAAAACATTTATCGAGCAAATATAGCTTTAACTTTCGTTTAAAAATAACAGTATTTAACATCCTTTGGTAAACGATTAAAACATTTTGGATCCAAGTAGCAAGGAGCATTTAGGGCTAGTTTTAGTTTGGCAAACGGTACTCTAAGATTACCAGCATGTCTCCTGTTATAATTATTGTACTTATCTTTGTTAATGTAAATGCTTTTCTTATTTCTATATACATAAACACATAATTCGTATATAAACAAACAGGGAAAGGGTAAAATGTTTAATTCCTTAAAATATTGTCTGAGATTTTTAAGATGAAACGGATGATTCTTTTTTGAGCAAAAAAAACACTAACTGAATTAGTCGAATAAATAAATAAACAAATCGCGTATCTAACAGTATCCAAATAAACACCTAGAAAACGTACACCATCATGTGCATTAGTCACAATTTTATTATTTACTTTAATATTGTGTATCTTCGATAGTTCTTTTTATAATTATGTATTCTTAAAATATCAGTTTTGTCCATGTTAAAAAACAAATCGATACTGTGAGACTCTGCCCACTGCCTCTGTGGTTCTACTACTCAATGCATCTGAATCCCTTGACGATAAAACAATTGAACAGTCATCAACATAAGCTGTATAGGCGATATGCTTTGTGACACTTGTATATTGTTGATATATAAAATGAATAAAACAGGTCCTATTATTGAGCCTTGAGGTACACCTACATCCTAATTTAAACAACCGGTGTTTAAAATATGTCAACAAATAATGAAAACCTTAATAGAGTTTTTGTCAGTGGCGGCTCCTAAGAGAAATACGGTCCCTTGAAGGAAACAGTTTTTATTGCANGGCCGTATCTTCCTTAGGGGACGCCACTGACAAAAACCCTACTAAGGTTTTTATCATATTTCGACATGTTTTAAACACTTTCAAATTTTGAATACTCATTTCGTTAAAACAACCTGGCGAAGTTTTTATGTTAAATTTGGACCACCTTGTACAGAATGAAAAAACTTTATTATTAAATAAATAGTAAATAGTATTTAACAAAATCAGTTAATATTGATAGCGAGTCGACTAAGTATTTTTATATCCGTTTGTTACCAATTACTAAGAATATATTAATCTCTTTCGATAAATAATATAAATTACAAATGTAAAGTTATATAAATATTATTTAATTATACATGTTACCTTTTCAAAATACTGACTTCAGGGAAGCACTAAAATAAATAATCTTATGTGCTATACAGTAATACGGCGCGGTGGTTCTATGAATTTATATTATTTTATTCAAGGACTAAACATCATGTTTTCCTGTTATTATTTTTACATGTTTTCGTGCAAAATACAATAAGCAGTTTGTTAATCAATGCGTGCCTAATGAATTTTGCATTTAAGGAAAATATTGTTCCTCACATTTTAAAAATATAGTCAATTGATGCCAATATCAACATAAATAGTAAAAATGTGGATTTTCTATAGTATCTAATAGCGTTTATTTTTAAAATAATTTATTTCAATTCTATATATAATTGGTATTGATACTGGATTGAATTTGTCTCAGATCAATTTAGTTTGCTGTTGTTATTTGTCTAATTAATATTTTTTTTCGTAAACATATTTTGATTGTTTTGAATAGGTATACTACGAGTACTTACAGCAACATTGTGATTTTAATTAAGTATATATGAAAGAATGTTCGGAAATGTTTTGTTTTGAACATTTTCTTAAATATGAAACTAAAACTAATGATTTATGTACTAGCGTTAAAGATGTCCATACTGCCCGGAACAGCTGTAAAATTTCTACACATAACATGTACCTACCTAAAGGAGAATATTGTAGTATATTAGTACTTGCTGTTTTCAAATAAAAAATTTCATTAGACCATGTTTGAGAAGGAGACATGTATGAGAAGGAACATTAAAGTTAAGTTTTTGTAAAATTTCGGGTATATCCAAATTTCCATTTATTATGTTGAAAAGTATAATAACACTGCATATTACGGCGAGATTATAAAGATTTATAATTACATTTTTGAATGAGCAAGTGCTGCGGATACCCTACCGGAGGATATACATTCAAGTCTTTTAGTCTAACAACTTTAAGAATCTGCGCTGCGTTCTTTCCAACAAATCAATATAACTAACATAGCTTGGAGCCCAAATCAAGGAACAATATTCCAATCGAGGTCCAACGAAACAATTATCTATACAGCAACTTAACTGTATCAACATTGCAGAAATCCCGAGCATTGCGAATTACGAAACCCAAACTTTTGTTAGCTTCCGACACAATATGATGCACATGATAATTAAAAGTGAGTTTAGGGTCAAAATAGATTCCTAAATCCTTAACAACACCTGAAGTATAGTATCAATATCGTACGGAAAATATACACTATCTTTCTTTCTACAAAAGTCAATACATTGCACTTTTTTACATTTAAGGGCAATTTATTCAACTCACACCAGGATTTCAGTCTATTAAGGTTCCCCTGCAGTACAACACAGTCCTGTAAATGTCCTATCACGTATAACTTCATGTCATCGGCATATAAAAGATGAGGTACAGTGAAACTGTCGACAATGTTGTTAATAAAAATAAGAAACAACAGTGGACCCAAGATCGATCCTTGGGGAACACCCGACAAGACCGAAAAACTGTGTGAAAAGAACCTCCTGTAGCATACGTTTTGACGACGGTCACGAAGATAGGAGTGCAAAAGTGTTAGAAAATTATTGATAATATTGAACGATTTCATTTAAAAATCAAAATTTTTAAGTCATTGTACCACCTTCCTTACGTGAATGCTTTTAGCTAAAATTTAATATTAGGAGAAATTATAGATCCAAGCATTAGTCAATTTAATCACTGAGGTACGTTAATACTACTACCGGTATTCCTTCTGCTATGTGCATTTTGGATTATAAATGAATACTGATGATATGAATAATTTTAATTTATTAAGTAGTTGAGAGGACAATGACTTTATGAAGTTTATGCATGGTAATAAATTCCTAATTAATACACATATCTACTACTGCAAATTAAAGTGATTAATAAATTTCTTTTTTAATTAGAATTTCTGCTAAAGATCTCTTTCATCTAATGCTCTGCTACTTTCAATTTTTTTGCGCTTTTATCTCGAAAAAGGATGATATTTTCATAATGGCATTTTAATTTTTACGGTTTAGCACAGTTTGCGCTATAATTTTTTTTTTAAAATATTGGTACCTTATTAGGTAGAAATTTAAAAATATCTAATTTCCCACACGTTAGTTAAGTTTTCATTCTAAACAATCTTTCTTTCTAATATATTAGAAAATAAAATTTTTAAAGCACTTATCAGTTTCTAGTCGAACAGATCTGCACGATTTCATCTTGAATTTTTTTATCTTTTGCGGAATCTTTTACATTGCTAGGGCCTACTCAATCGTGATACTAATTTTATTTTGAAATCGAAACCCATCCTGTAGACAAAAGATAAACAAATATTTAATTGAAAATAATGCGATAGACTGGACGAAATATTGTTAGTGGATATCCATTTTTAGATGACTCATCAAAGTAAAATAATGTAGATAATGCACAATACAACATGTTATCTAATGTCGTTCATGCGATATATCTCAAAAGTCATGCGCATTTCGGAAACTGGAAATTCTTGAAAAAATCGCTCGGTCAGGTCAATTTTGTTTTTTTGGGCATGAACTTCTGTGAAATTCAGATTTCAAAAATGTAACCAGTAGTAGCGTATGAAAGCTTAGGGTTTTCTGATTAATTTGGTTTGCTAGGGGGTTGGTCGGGTTTTATAATAACAGCCCCACAAAAAAGTGGAATATCCGAAAGACAAGACAATGGTATCTACATGATTTTGGGGTCGTTGAATCCGAATCCGGTGTCCGTTTGACTTGATTAACTCTGGTTGAAGGTCACTTGAAGATCAAATGTTGAGAACCAATTGCCATCAAAGTAACCATGCATTTGCATACGAGTATCTATACGAGCATACGAGTTTTTAGGGTCGGTGAATCTGAATCCGATGTCCGTTTGATCCGATTAGGTCTGCGTTAAGGTCAGTTCAAGGTCAAATGTAGAGAATCAATTGCCCACAAAGTAAGCCTACATATCTATACGTTTTTGGGATCAGTGAATCCAAATACGGTATCTGTTTGATCCGATCAGTTCTGCGTTAAGGTCAGTTCAAGGTCAAATGTAGAGAATCAATTGCGCACAAAGTAAACCTACATATCTATACTTTTTTGGGGTCGATGAATCCAAATCTGGTGTCCGTTTGATCCGATCAGGTCTGTGTTAAGGCCAGTTCAAGGTCAAATGTAGAGAATCCATAATATTAAAGAAAGAAAGCTTTAACTCTGAGCCCGTGACTTTCGAGTTTATTGTTTTCACATGACAAAATTCTAATATCAGTAAGCCTAATTAAGCAAGCTTTAAACCAATATGTCCGTTATTGCTTCAATGCTCCATGTACCTACATTAATTTATACAGTGAGTCCTTGTTATTAGTTGAGATCCTTGAGAAGAGTTTTTCAAGATAAGATAAAGATAATAAGATATGATAAATCACATGAAATCACATCTCACTATTGATATCGAGACTACTACTCACTTTTATGGTAGGTATTGAACTATTTTGTTGTCAAAAGGTCTGAGAAGTGTGCTCAAATTTTAATACGTATAAATGCGACTCTAAAAACGTAGGTATAGATATATTGGTTTACTTTGTTGGTAATTGATTCTCTATATTTGACCTTGCACTGACCTTAACCCAGAGCTAATGGGGTCAAACTGATACCGGATTCAGATTCAGTGAACCCAAAAGCGTATAGATATATAGGTTTACTTTGTTGGCAATTGATTCTCTATGTTTGACCTTGAACTAACAACCCAGAGCTAATCGAGTCAAACGGACACCAGATTCGGATTTAGCGACCACAAAAATATATAGACACCAGGGTCTTGTCTTTCGGATATTCCACTTTTTTTTTTTTTGTTGAGCTGCGAATTAAATAATTACTCTAGTTTTTCAATAGTTTTTAATATGTATCCGATAAGATTCGTTATCAATGAATTTTAGTGGACGGAAGAACATGTGAACTAAAGTGTACTAAAGAACTAGTTCCATAAACTAATCATTTAAATGAACGAGACCGAGTGAACTCGTTCCTGCAAAGGAACTAGTATTCCCATCTCAAGTTTACAATTCATGTGCCGAAGGAGGGACCTACTCTAAAGAAACCCACATGCGAAGAACCTCGAAGTAAAGTGAATTTAGCTGTCTCAAAACTCTTGTTGTTATGCTCATGCTATCGGACCGTCCTGTCCCTGTCATTTATCTTCTTGGTTACCGATCGTACTAAATGACGTCACGAATTAGAGGGTCAGCAAACACCCTTTTAAATCATTAATTTTGCGGGCCAAACTTTAATAATGAATTATTAATAATTAATAACCCCTAACAGATTTTTAATATTTTCACTACATGAATATGTAAAATTATAGATTATTTCTAGACATTTATAAAATATATATGCAAGTTACCCATTCCAGTCAAGTAGGTAATTCGGGTCACTTCATTTCTCTATAACGAATGAAATGCTTCCAAATAAGAATAGTTGCGTCATTATGATGTCTCAAAGTAAGTTTATAAAATTTAAAACGCTGGCGCTGTAGCGTGTTTTAAGTATAGTCTTTCCGATCTCATTTGAAGAACTAGGTGGCATTAAAATTTTTGAAAAACTTGTTCCCATATTTATTTAGCCATACCCATATACCTACAGGTCTGGTCGCCCAGTTGAAGAATGAGCGCGCGGCACAAACACAGCCGCACTGGCTGACCTGGCCATAAATTCAGTTGTCAACAAATGGCCTAGCAGTGCGGTGCAGCAATGCGGAATTTGGTGTGATTCAAGTAATTTTAATTTATTATAAGCACCTTCTATTAGTCATTTATATTACAATTGCGAAAAAGAGAAATAAGAGGGATATTTTGTTCACTAATATTATTACAACATCGCATTTTGGAGACCTTTTGGAAGGGAATAAAATGAAATTTACCACCAATACAATAAAATTGTTTGAGGACATAAATAACTAAAATATGTTGTTGGTCAAATGAATATACAGTACGCGCCTAAAGTATGGAATAAATTCAGTAAAAAAATCCTCGGACAGGTCGATTTTTAATTTAAAAAATACATATTTTAGCATAAAAGGCGATTTTCAACCGTCATTTGTTTTCGAGTAATGACGTCATCGACATTTTTTTTAAATAGCAATCCCTTATTTTTTTTCTTGATTCTGAAATATCGTTTCATTGTCGATCCGACAGTATTAAAATGTTGCCATCTTACATGGAAAGTTTTCGAGTAAAAGACGATTGAATGTTACAAAACCCAAATCAATTAAAATAAAGCAAAAACGTTATCAAATTTAGTTTTTCGAAATGCCTGAAGTTTTTTATGGATCACGTATGTGTAAATCTTTACAAAGTGCCACTATCATACCGACTTTCTAAGTATTGTAAGCGATATAAAAATTATTGATGAATTTAAAGTATTATGGCACATTTAACTGTCACACAAAGAATTTAAATTTTAATTCTTAACGGATGCAGAGTTAACACTAGAACGCAGCAGAAAGTTTGCGATTTATTTAATGAAAAACATCCAGATCTAGTCAGTAAGATAGAATCTAAATTTAGATAAACTGGCAATGTTTTAGATATTCCAAAACCTGGACGTCCAAGCGTTAGTGAAGATCACAAACAGAACATTTTGATAGGTATGGTAGATAATCCTCATAATACTTCTCGATTGGTTGCATTAAACAATGAAATTAGTCAGATTACAGTGCTACGTATCATGAGGCAGGAAAAATATCATCCCTACAAAATTCAACTTTTGCAGGAACTCAATGAAGACGATCCCGACCACCGCTTACACTTGTGAAATTATGAAGGATTTATGTCAAGTAAATAGAAATTTACACCGGCAAATACTTTTTTCAGACGAGGCCACGTTTTGTCTCAATGGTACAGTGAACCGTCAAACTTGCAGGTATTGGAGTCGGGAAAATCCTGATTGGATGGCAGAGACACATACCCAACACCCACAAAAATTAAATGTGTGGGCTGGAATAGTTGACAACATAATAGTGGGGCCTTTCTTCTTTGAAGGAACCCTTACAGAAGAAAGATATTTAGAGTTTTTACAAAATGACCTTGTTCGAGTGCTTGCAGTAATTTTTCCTAACGATAATGGCCCTGATATTCCTGATGACACCATATGGTTTCAGCTAGGCTGTGGTTTCAGCAAGACGATGCACCTCCGTACTATGCGAGCCCTGTTCGAGGTTTTCTGGACAATTGTTTTCCTAGGAGGTTGATCGGCAGACGAGGACCCATGGAATGGCCCACGAGATCCCCAGATCTTATACCCCTGGACTATTTCTTATGGGGCTACTTAAAGTCCAAAGTAAACGTTAATAGACCACACAATTTAGAAGAACTCCAAAATTGTATTATAGATGAAATACGCAGAGTTACCCCAGAAATAATTCATAATGTGCAAGAAGAATTTTTACACAGACTTGCGTATTGCCAAGAAGTCGGTGGGTAGCAATTCGAACACTTAATTTAGGTAGAAAACTTAATGAATTGTATTTGCTTAATATAGGAATTGTTATTTTTTTAATGAATACAATTTACGTTTTCTAACATTCAATCGTCATTTACTCGAAAACTGTCCTATGTAACATGGCAACATTTTAATACTAAAAAAAATAGGGGGTTGCTATTTAAAAAAAAATGTCGATGACGTCATTACTCGAAAACAAATGACGGTTGAAAATCGCCTTTTATGCTAAAATATGTATTTTTTAAATTAAAAATCGACCTGTTCGAGGATTTTTCCCAAAAAAATTTTGTTTCGTTTTTACTGAGTTTATTCCATACTTTAGGCGCGTACTGTATAATAGAAATTTTCTACACATTATATACAAATTATTATAATTTTTTACCTTTAGCAGAAAACTTTTTTTAAGGAGGCCTATGAAACTCATTAAATTTAATTGCTCGTTTTTTTGTACATGTTCAACTGAATTCGAAAAGACTATACTAACGTGCGAAATTTGTTGTACGTCTTGGAAATGTAAATATGTAAGAGCTGTTTCCATTTATTTATTTAACAAACTTATTTAGGGTCAGGTGAAAAGAACGTCCTGTTGGACAATGTAGGTCAGAATTATTGGAGTAATACAATTGGAAAAGTTGGAAATTCGAAAAAACCGTTATATATATATATATATGTCTACGCCAATGATTTGTTTGCAGTTTTCTTGTTGCTATTGTATTTAAAATCGTGTTTCTAGGAAAAAATACCACATAATTTTCTTGTGGTACCAAATGCTTTTTCTTCAAAATATCATTAGAAGTTATAGTGTTGAAGTTTTCAGCACATCCAGTAGCCTATAACTTTTGGGATCCATGGGCCCAGCTACAATTTTTTATTGGAGTGTGCCCAGGGCCGCAAGCTCTATGAGGGCATCTAAAAAAGCTCTCGCTCGCAATCAGCAATTTGAACACGTTTTGATTTTGATTCTAAAGCCACGCAAATCTTTTTTCTACCACTTCCCCCCATAGCTACTCCCATGTTGGGATCATATTCCTAGTATCTACGGCAGGGGTTTATGTACTAATACATAATTTAGCAGATATTTACTTTCAATTATATAACATAGCTCGGGGTCCATTTAACCCCATCACGTCAGGATTTTTCATAACCTCAAAAAATAGGCCCAAAAATGCAATAAATCTTCTATCCATTGACCACTCAATCCCAATAACCCCATAACCACATAACTCCTTAACCCATTAATTCCTTAAACCCTTAAACCGCATAACCTCAAAATGCCATAACCCCAAAATCCCAGAACAAGGTAAGAAGACTTATGCGCGTTGAAGCTCTGAAACACGGTATGTTCGAGCCATGCATGTTTTAAACCTATACCAACGAATACCTCTTATAGAAGAACGCTCATGGTTGGAAATCGAGGACGAAATCTTAGGGGACCTGTACAGTATGTTATAGGTTTCTCCTATGTAATCTTGGGGGACATCTAAAGTCCCCCAAGATAGGCTCTACGTGCATTTCAATTTCGTCCTTGACTTGTAACCTATAAGCGTTCTTCTATAAGAGGTCAATATTCGTTGCCTATACTCTTTAATAACCCCATAACCTCATAAGTAATGTCTTCTGTATGAACTCTTATGAGTCAAATCTTCGGACATCATTGCTATTCGTGTAAGACAAGGGGAACACATTTTCAAAAAGTACCCCGAAAAGTGAGAGGCCAGGGAACCTCACTTTAATAAAGTACCCCAAAAAGTGTGAGATAAGGGGAACACACGTTAATAAAGCGCTCCCAACGAATGTCTCGTTCTCACCGGGTTATGGAGTTTCGGAGTTATAGGGTTTAAGGCTCAAGAAGCATGCATGGCTCGAACATACTGTGTTTCAGGGCTTCAACGCGCATAAGTCTTTTTCTTACCGGTTATTGGGGTCACCTTAGCAAAGCGCATCCCAGGCTGCATAGCCGCACTACCCTACCCAACCATACCACACATAAACATGACACCACCCCCCGGGGTTTACACAGACGAGCCGGCGAAGCAAGAAGAGCGCCAGAAGAAAGGGCCCTAGCCGGCGGGGCCCACCAGGACAAAAGGAGGTCCCACAAAAGCGCCTACACCGGCCGCATTTGCGGTCGGGGTAGACGACGGATGGGGCCCACCTACGAAGGCTGTCCAGGCCTACACGAGATGAGGCAGGATAAAGAGGGATAATCCCCCTCGATCCCAAATCATTGAGGCCAATTT
>NW_019416428.1:0-8040 GCF_000390285.2 Anoplophora glabripennis | reverse complement strand
CCAACATCTATTTTTCATACCCCTAAATGTTAAGGGTGGTCCACCCCAAATTTTTTTTTGTTGTTTTTTGGACAAAATTTTATTTTTTTATTTTTTTATGATGTGGCCTTAAAAAATACATACAATCCTAAATTTTCACCCTTCTACCATCAACCCTTATTTTTTAATAGCGATATTAGTAATTCAATAATTTTCAACCCCGGTCGATAACTGATCAATTATCACTTGATCATTTTTTTTATCCCCGCCAGGCGTCGACCGGTGTCACTTCTGACCCAGTAAACAGCACGGAGTAGGGATGAGATCTCTCTCACACAATGAGCCGTTTCTCACTCCCTACAGTTTTCGGCCATTATTATTATTGTTTGTGCATCAACCATAATAATGACATTTACTATTACCATTCATAAAAAAATATATACACGATATACACTGAATAACACTAAATATAATATAGATGGTAGAAGTGAAATTCCTTTATGAAAAATCTACTAAAATAATCCTGGGAATAATTTATATGGCAAAACAACGTTTGCCGGGTCTTTCTAGTATGCATATAAATTATTTTTTGAGGTTACCCACTAACTAAAATAAATCGTACTTTTATAACTTTCACGACTAAAAAAAAGTACAGCTCGGAATAACCCGCAGAGTGGGAGAATCAGTCTCATAATGTTATATCTTGCTGGATTTCTTCTTTGTAATTTATTTTCTTTTAAATTGTTTGCTATAATAAAATGAAGTAGTTAAAATATAATAAATAATTGGTCTCGTATGTAAAATATAGGCAACTTTGCTTAAGTAATAGTCGTTTTTCTACCCTCCCCTACACATACTTCTTTCTCTGTTGACAGTGGTAACTCATTTTACTCAACCAGTCAATCTAACTATCGATTACTATCGATTTTAATATCTGAGTAGGTACATTTAGATAAAAAATATTGTGTATTATTTGATACATGGTTTTTGTTATATTAATAACTTTTTTGAATGAAGACGCAAAGCTACATTTAACTTATTATTTTTTTAATTGACAGCATTAAAATAATTCAAAAAAAGCTTTTCATTTAAAATAGGTACCTATCAAATATTACTTTAGACACAGTAGTAATAAAATAACTAAAAATACACGCTTTTCACCAATAACCTTTAAATAAGCAATGTTTGTGAACAATGAGATAAAAATGTAGAAACGTGGACAAGCATTTTAGTTACACCCAGTATGTTTAATAGTTTTTAAGAAGCTGTTGATAATGTATGATATACTAAATAAATACTCATGAAATATAATGTATATATACATAAGACGATGATAAGTATTTCACCGGTTGGTATCTTAATCTTACCCGTTTCAATGGTTTTTAACTTTTTACTGGAAACACTAAAAGAAATTTGCTTTGTAATACACAAATAACTTATTTGGCTCCCGGAAAATCACACAGTTTATAAAATATCATTTAAGCCACCTCATGAATTAAAAAATTGTTAATACAGACTCACAATCACACATTTTTTTGACTGTTCTGTCACACGTTAGTTTAAAACAACTGATCAAGTGAAGTGGACTACCATTCAATAGCCAGACAAACTTCTTAGAAACCGGATATACATGCACTCATTACTCCCTCTTCTTTATGGTTGTGAGCCACGGCTTGAACGATATGAAATTCTCTTACTTACTTTTATAAGGTTTTTACTTTTAAGCTTTAACTTTCACCACGGTTATTGTTCAGATAGAATTGTAGATTATTAGTGCAAGCAATTTAAGCTATACAGGGTGTAACTAAAATGTTTTGACTTTGATTGGAAAATTTGCATCGCAAATAAACAAAAAATTAATTTTTAATATATAAGCTGCTAAATAAGTAACAAAAGTAGTGTTTTTTTAAAGTAGAAGAAAGCTTTTCCTCCCTCCAGAAAAGACAGTAAGACAATTTGAGTATATTAAAAAGCCGGAAACCTTTTTTGTAACTCGACTTCCGTAAGTATTTTGGTTTTAAAGCAGGGGAGGATCCAGAAATGGATTTGGGGGGGAGGAGGCCGTTTGAACAGTTGTTATCTAAAAAGAGCAAAAGAAAAGGTTATGCAGTCAAGAAAACTGAGAAACATTTTTATTCAGAAAATTTTGATCTCGCACGATTGCAATTAAGAAATATTTAATAGTCGTGCTAATTTCTGTCATGCGAATGATAATGAATTTAATTTTTTTTTAATAAACTTTTAATTCATATTCATACATATTTGTGAATATTCAATTTTTGTCAAACAAAAATGTGAAGCAAAAAATAACTGTTTGTTTCGGCTCCCTCCGAGGGGCAGAAAGTTTCGAAAAATTGTTGAGAAGTTGCACATGCATTAGTATAAAATTTGTGTAGAATTTGACTATTCCACCTTTTTTGGTTTTCAAATTACAGCTGCTACTCCATATTTTTTTTTTGAAAACTTTGAGGGGTTGTATGTTAAGGAATGAATATTTTACTAATATTATTTTTATGCAAAACGTGTTCTTTTTGGCTGTAGATTCACCAGTACCATTTGTGCTACTTCGTTTGAAAACACCTTGTATGTCTACATATAAAAACTCAAAACGCAAAAAACAATGTTAGTTTAAATATTTACTATCTGAAAGTAAGTCATGTGTTCGAGGCAGGCAAGGACATTTATTAAATGTCCTTGGAGGCAGGTAATCTTTTTATTTTTCGACGTTTACATTGAGCGAAAAAATCAAAAGTGAACATTGAATAAAACAGAAAAGTGTAAAAAACATGTCCAAAAATGTTTACGTTATTATTTTGTGCATATAAATCCGGTCTCTGCGCAATATAGAGTAATTGTACCGTTGTTAATTTACAGTTACAATGTTTGTTCGTTATATTTACGTTATTTGTTGGTCCCATCCTAAACGGACCATACTTTTATATGCTTTGAGACATCAAAACTTGTCAGCATAACGTGTTGTTTACAATATCCATGCCGTTTACCAAACATACCTCGAGTACTAGTAGTAAATATATTTAAAAAGGACTCCTCATTTTTCATGTTGACTTTTAATGTTATGGCCATAAATGATGATTTGAAAGACTTGCTTCATTTCAATTAAATACCCATTTAGTTATTGATATGTACCTACCTGACATAAATTCTTTTCTTAATTTGGATATGAAAGACATTCTTGTATATCTCAAGGTATTATTTAATATTAGGTAGGTACTTACATACTAAGAATGTATGTGCAGGTTCGGAAAGTACCGTTGGTCCATCTGCCGTTACGTGAGAGCTATAAAATAAGACATTGAAATCCGTGCTATAGAGAAAGATGGCTATAATGAAGGCATCTAATAGTCACCGCCCATTTCGCCCTTCCACAAATAAGATCCACTTCTTATTTGTGGAAGACTTACTTTATCGCTCTCACGTAACGGCAGATGGACCATCGGTACTTTCCGAACCTGTATAGGGTTATTTGCATAATATTTTACCCCCTTTTTCTTTTTTACATTTCTATTTCGAAAAAAAAAATGGTAAATACGAAATCTGTAAGAAATTTTGTAACGATGTTAAGGAAATATTTAAAAAACAAATGACTGTTGCGTTCCGCAGATATAAACCAAATGTATATTTAGATATAGATATTTATTTAACACCTACCGCATTTGTTTAGTAAATTTAAAACCGAAAAACATCCACGCAGTAGTTTCATGTAGAGACCGACCGAATGTGATTTTTTTGGCTGAAGCCGAAGCCGAAGCCGAACTTCGGTTTATGGGTCATCTTCGGCCGAAGCCGATGCCGAAGCCGAAGATATTTTTATTAACTTGAAAATTTTAATTAATAACAAAAATATGATAAGATAACATAAAAGTAGGTCAAAAATAAATGCATAATGGTTTGGAAATATAATAAATGTATATATAGGGTGTTAATTAAGTATGGTACAATAAATTCAACAGACGATTATTTGAGTGATTTTAATACAGAAAGTTTATATAAACATTGGTCCGCAGATGCTTCGTTTTCAAGATACAGGGTGTTAGTCTTTTGTAAAAAAAGTGCTATTTCGTAAATATCTTAAACACCCTTTACCCAATTTGGTTGTAATTTGGCAGTGTTATTTGTAGTGTTAAGGGGCTAATTTAACCCTAATTTGATTAGATTTGTTAAGTCCAGCGGCGTCCCGAACGGTACCTTCGGCTTCGGCGAAAAGTTCGGCTTAATTTTGGCCGAAGCCGAATCTTAGCCGAAGGTTTAAATAATGGCCGAATGTAGCCGAAGCCGATGCCTAAGCCGATTAATCGGTCGGTCTCTAGATTCATGGGAATTTTGTAGGATCAGAAAATAAACCAAATTTTTGTATATATCGTTTTAATTAGAAAAAGCAGAGTAATCTAAAAAAATGACAGAAAACAAAAGTTTGGTGTATATCTTCGAAATGCAAGTCAATGTTTTTTTATATATTGACAGAAAGGTAAAAAAGAAAAGGGGGTAGAATATTATGTGACTGACCCTATACAATATATTATATCATTTGCAGTGTTATCCCAGTCACGGGCGTAGCCAGGGGGGGGGGGTGTTTGGGGGTTCAACCCCCCCAAAAAAGTTAAAGATATTAACATGTATTATTCACCCCATACATTTAGATCTCTTGAAACGTGATATGTCTTTACAAATGAAAATAATGCTGTGAAGCGGGAAACAATGGAAGTTACGGATATATTTTTACGTGAAGGGTTCCACATTCACCTAACAGGATAAAGGGTAAGGATAGGAAAGAGAAAGGAGAGGAAAGGACCTTCTTAATGAGAGTTTATAAAATAAGCGAGCAAAAATTCCAATCTAGCCACAATAAAGAAACATCGCAATAAGCCGTCCAAATGCTTAACACACTTCGATCTTCGAATTTTGTTATGTGCCTAGTGATTTTTCAAAAAGTCATGAGCTATACATTGTCGCTATCAAAGCAACTGCAGGCAATTAACACAGACCTCATAACAGCATTCAGCCACGTGGATGATGTTATTAATGCTTTGCGACTTTTGAGACATAAAGTTGACGAAGAGTACCTCCATCTCTATGAAGAAGCAAAGGTGTTGCTCGAAGAAAATGGTGGTATACTGCTTATGCCACGTATCGTCGGAAGGCAGTTGAATCGCTCTAACATTCCTGCGTCGGATATATCCACGTATTACAAAATAAATTTATTCATTCCATTTCTCGACTATACAATTCAACAATTGATTGAGAGGTTTACAAAACACCGTAAAGTAGTATCGGCACTATCTGGTGTGTTACTATCAAATTTAGCGGCCGGTTGTGAAATTGAAGAGTCATTTTGTATGTATTCGGCAGTGCTGCCCGAAAAAAGTACACCTGTCGACAAAGCAGAAATTGAAGTGCGGAAAGCAGCTATGACTCTTACCTCCCCTATTCCAAAATCAGATCTGGAATGCTTAGATAACTGCGACCAAAAACTATATCCAAATATTTACACATTGTTGCAAATATTGGCTACCATACCTGTTTCCACTACTGCCCCAGAAAGGACTTTTTCAAGCCTAAGAAGACTTAAAAACTACTTGCGGAACACAACGAGTGAAAACAGACTGAAAGGCATGGCTCTCATGAACATTCACTATGGGATAGAAATTGATACGAATGAAGTAGTGGATATATTTAAAAAGAAAAACAGAAGATTAATTCTGTAATGCGTACCTATAACATATATAACAGAACGTTATTTTTTTTTATTTAGTCTATACTGTCCCACTGCTCAAAAAAGGACTCCACCAATTCTCAATTTTCTTATGAATATAAGGGTTATTTTATGTACTTTTAGTCGTTTTATTTTCTTGAACCCCCCCGCCCCCCATACTAAAACCTGTCGTGAGTAGTATACGTTAGGTACTAATTGTAAATAAAATTAATTTGTTTTACAATAATTATTTCTATTTTAAAAAACAAACACAATACAAAATAAGTTCAAATACTTATTAATCTGATTGATATGAAATATATATTTTTAATCATTTCAGTTTTTATTATCAGTTGTGGTTTTTTAGGGTGTTTATTTCCTGAAGTTTAGCTGAACTATACCACTACCTAAAGTGGACAGGAGAACACATTTAGGAAAGTTAAAACAGATACTATTAAAAAGTTCAAAAATTCGAAACAATTGTGTTTTTACTCATTTTTCTTATTCAGACAGTTAATGAAATTAAACCGTGAATGATACGAACGAAATAAATACGGGATACAATATGAAGTCCGGACCAATAGTGTCACAGCAGCATGTGCGATTATTAATTACACTAATGAAATATGTCAATTGACTTTACATCTGATATGATATGACAAGTATGCAAATGTATATTAAAAATTTATTGTATTAAACTGGTAGGTATCTATTTAGTGAAGTGTCTTTCTGTAGTGTAACTGAACCTTATAAATTTATTTATTTCAGAATTTATACTGACGTGACGGTATAGTGTATTTTTCTGTTTTCATTTTCAAGTTTCTGTGGGAAATTATGACAAAGTATATATACGAATCAAGGAAGTGTTGATATAGTTAGACCTTACTTTTTAACAGAAGAAAACAATGCTGCTGCAAGAAGTCGATATATCAGTTCCGAGTATATGCTGGAAAACAATAGAATTGCGGCATATAAATGTGCCATTAAAGTAATTGATAATAATAATATAATATTATATCATCCTTCTATCTATCATTCTAATCGCAGACTTGTGCGGAAAAGGAGGCGGCATATTATTATTCGGTAGGCCGCATGCGAGCCCAGGGACGACTTATGTTGGTAAGCCCTAACCACCAGGAATGAAGAAAACCTGGGTACAATAATCTCTTACATTGACCCAAGCCAACGTTCTTCCATTCTACCATACCCACAGAGAGGTTGCCTAATTCCTCTCTACGAATATTCAGTCCGTACAATATTTGTTGGGAGAATTCCAGGAAAAGAATAAGCCAATAAAGTTCTGTCATCGGAACTACTGTAACAATTTGCTGCGGCAAGGTCGTACCTTGAAATTTTCCGCGTTATTTTCAGAATTTTAAAATATATACGATACACTTCGACTGGGAATTAAATTATTCCGTTCTTTTATTTTTTACCTCCATTGATTTGTTTTAATAAGAAATTATACTGAAAATGCACAGGACAATACAATTACGAAGAAACATGCATTTGTAACTGTAGAACACAGTAAGTATGTAGGTACTACAAGCTGCTACGGTGAACGCCACGTCGCCAATGTCTTTCTACCTCTGGTGTCAAATGCAATTAATTTCACGAAAGTGACGCAGGGGTCTTCTTGGAATTCTCTGCGACAGTGGCATTTATCGATTCAAGTACTGAGGGAGAAATATATTGCGGTAGGTAAGTTAAAAAACGTGAAATGTGAAATATTCAATTAAATCAAATAACAAAAGAGGTTAGTTAGGTTTATGTTAACTTTTTAATTGTTTATAAAAGTTTTGAGTATCAAAATAAAATGCGTTCTCATGGAAAACTTCGTGGGCCTTGCAATGCAGTGATGGGTCTTCAATAGTAATAGCAAGTACAATTTTTAATTCAAAATTGCTCATTATCTGTTACTTGCTGCATTACATGGCTATTAGATATTTAGGATTAATTTTACATTCAAAATTTGAATCGTGTCATATGGGCTTTATCAGCTTTGTTCCTAGAGCAATCCAAAACAGTTTTCCACAGTCAGATATTAGATGCACCCGCACATATCTACCTAGTTAAACCGATTTTCTAATTTCATTCTCATAATTAATCATGTTTATTTATGAAATATGGCTCACGTTGTCGATAATTCATTTCAATATCCATTGTATAAGGAAATATTTTTTATATTGTTTTATAAATTAGAACTACTGAACTACTACAATAATTGTTACTGGCATCTGCGTTCTGCGTACATCAGAATATTATTGTCGTGGAATATGATCTTCGCGTAGTGATTCATCGACATGGGCTCTCGGTGGAGACCTCGGAAGTTCGAATCGAGCTCCACGTTG
>NW_019416427.1:655326-656431 GCF_000390285.2 Anoplophora glabripennis | reverse complement strand
CTACTAATTTCAATTTTTATAATTGAATCGAGGGTAGTAGATACTTTTGGGAATTTAAGGAAATTTAGAACATTATAAATAGGGGTTTTAACACATCCTCTCGATATATTTTAATAATTTTTTAAATACTTATGGCTTAAGTTCGTGATGAAACATAAATATGTTTCTTTAAATTTAATGATGTTTGTTTATATACAGGCTGTTACAAATTCGCTTCTCACTACAGGGATCTCGGAAACGGTAAAAGGTATGAAATACTTAGCTTAAATGGGATCAAAGTTGCATCATCAGTGGACCAACTTAATGCCTTTAAGAAATCAATGCTAAAATGATTAGTTTTCGAAATATTTGAAAAAAAAACGGAATTTTGGAAATCCGTTTTTGTTTCATTTCAGCCTTGTAGGCTGAACCTCAGGTTATATTGAAAAAAGAACACTTTTTCATGGCAACTTTTTACCCTCTATCGAATGGCATAATCAATTTTTATATGTAACGTTTCGTCCCTTCAGGACCATCATCAACTTATTTTTTTTAAATACGACTCTGGAAATTTTATTACATTTTTTGCAAGCCTCCCTCAGCCCGAACTAGATTCAGACGTTTTGCCTTGAAAAATTCATCTTCAATGTATTCGTTCCAAATTTATCTATTTTTTTTTAGATTTCCGTGTTTATTGAATATGAAAATCTAAAAAAAATTAGATAAATTTGGAACGAATACATTGAAGATGATTTTTTCGAGACAAAACGTCGGAATTTGGTTCGGGCTGAGGCAGTACAGTACAGTATGAAGGCTTGAAAAAAAATGTAATAAAATTTCCAGGGTCGTATTTAAAAAAAGGAAGTTAATGATGGTCCTGGAGAGACGAAACGTTTACATATAAAAATTGATTATGCCATTCAGAAGGCAAAAAGTTGCCATGAGAAAGTGTTTCTCTTTTTTCAACTATCACCTCAAACAAGGCTGAAATGAAACAAAAACGGATTTCCAAAATTTCGATTTTTTTCAAATATTACGAAAACTAATCATGTTAGCCTTGATTTTTTAGAGGCATACTGTTGGTCCTCTGATTACGCAACTTTGCCCCCATTTAAGCTACTTCGTA
>NW_019416427.1:617107-652299 GCF_000390285.2 Anoplophora glabripennis | reverse complement strand
AACATGAATTTCCACCGAGGTCATGTGATATTACGCCGTGTGATTTCTTTTTGTGGCCTTACCTTAAAAACACTATTTTTGAACTGCCTATTCCTGATTTAAACCATCTGCAGGCTCGACTTATAGACAAGATTCGTGAAATTAACATTACCCCGAGCATCTTAGAAAATGTCTTTAATTATTTGAGGAACAGGTGTGAAAAGTGCTTGGAACAAGGAGGGGGACACTTTCGGCAGTTGCTTTAATTTATTGTTATAACAAGGAGGGGGACACTTTCCACAGCTCCTTTAATTGTTTGTTATTGTTATCACGACTATTCTTTAAAATAAAGTTATATAGTCATTAACGTTATTGAAACTGACAGCTGCTATACAGCTCGTTGAGAAATGAGGTTAAGTTGGTCGCTATAAGCTACTCCCTACGTCCAATGTGTCAGAGCCAACTTCGACCACGTTTTTATTTGAACGCTCGTTACTTTATGAATCAATAAAAAAATTACAATTTTTAATTAAAAATCTATTTTCTATCAAAATTACTTTTGGGGCAACATTTACATAGGTACCATATAATTTAATTAATATTATCGAAATAAAAGGAAACCGAATATCTTCATTGAATTTGGGCATTCAATTATCATGTTTTATTTAATTTCTCTATTATGCCGAACCGTTTTACATCGTTGCTAATTAATTCTAATTAGTCGAGCTCATTAAATTAATTACATTGGAACGTGATTTCCGCTACCTTCGTTTGAAATCGTGAATTACCTCTGAGATTTAAAGCTTTATAGAAGTTAAATTTGAATGCAGCACCTATAAATCAATTATATACAGTGCAATTTTTTTAAAACCTGACAGGCCAACTTTTTTATTTGAAGTAATAGACCAGCACTTCCAAATGCAAAGTTGTAGGAAATAACTTGATTAAGAAAAATTTACTAATACTAAACTAATTCTTTCCGATGTTGCCAGATCTCTGCAGTAGCTACTAAATCGATATTTTTTTAAATGGTAATACCGTATTTTTTTAACATAATTTGACAAACCATGAAATTCTAGATAAAAAATGTGATGTCACATTTCTTTATTGGAGCAGCCGTTTTAGAACAATCAACAAAAACAACGAAAATAATCTGCAGTCGGTAGGAACTAAAAGAAGCTAACATAGCAGTAGTAGGCCTTTCATATTAAACAAAAATTGTGTTGTTTGAAAGGAGCCATCATTATTGTGCTGTCATTATGGTATTTGACAGCTGTTGTATTTGAATATGTATAAAAATAACGCTATAATTAAGTTGCGAATATGATTTTCAGCCTTTTTCAGATCCTTGGGTATGACAGTGGCGACAATAGGGTGTATCATTTTTAATTGGTTCACGTGATTTTAGCTGCCATGTTGCATCCAGTGTCAAATTCATCTGTGTCATGTGTCAGGAGTATTCGTATGGTGTTATTCAATATTCGTATTGTTTTATTTTAATTTTGGTGAATATTAGTGATACAATATTGGGTATTCTGTGCTAAGAGACAGAAAATTAAATATTATTTGTGGAATTACTGTTATTTGCTACCGGCATTTACTCTAATTAAATTCTCTTTATAATGTGTGCGCATATATTGCTCAAAGTATCGTTAAAACATTAAAAACTTGCACAAACTGTGTTCATGCTGTTGGTTCTAAAACGCCGATTTATAAAACATTTTCAACATTTAGCGCATTTAAGAGATTTAGAGAACTTTTTTGCAATGAAGCGGTATTTTGTTTCTTCTTGCAGATGAGATCCAAAAAAATACTAAAAAGCATAAAAAAGCTTGCAAGTAAAAGTGTTGCTGGACATTTATTGTAACAAATACTAACACTAGTATTAAGTATTTGTTTTTGTAATATAGACCTAATAAATTTAATTGTGTAATGTAGGTGTGCTTAATTTTACATGCCTAGAAAATAAAAACCAATAGTTGCTATTATTATATATTTATCCTCCCCTATTGCACAAGTAGATTCTACATTCATACATTACTTAAAATTAACTTCCAAGGTAGATATTTGCTTAAAATCTGTGCGTGAAATTTATAAGAAAAATACTATTGTATTTATTCATTTTTTGTAAAAGTTACTTTTAATTTGACATTGGATGCAACATGGCGGATGGGCGGGGTTTAGTCGCTATTGTCGCCACTATCTTGTATAGAGCCACTGTAGGTATACACTACCAGTTAATTGCCATGTTAACGTCTTTTAGTTCCTGCCGACTACAGATTATTTTCGTTGTTTTTTCTGATTGTTCTAAAACGGCTACTCCAATAAAGAAATGTGACATAACATTTTCTATTTAGAATTTGAAGGTTTGTCAAATTATGTTAAAAAATACGGTGTTGCCATTTCAAAAAATTTCGTTTTAGTATAGCTTCTGCAGAAATCTGGCAACATCGGAAAGAATTATTTGTAAATTTTTCTTAATAAAGTTATTTCATACAATTTTGCATTTGGATGTACTAGTCCATCACTTTAAATAAAAAAGTTGGCCTATGTCAGGTTTTAAAAAAATAGCACTGTATAGGCTGTTACAAATTCGCTTCTCACTACAAGGATCTCGGAAACGGAAGGAGGTACGGAGTAGCTTAAATGGGGGCAAAGTTGCGTAATCAGGGGACCAACATTATGCCTCTAAAAAATTAAGTCTAACATGATTAGTTTTCGAAATATTTGAAAAACAAAACGAAATTTTGGAAATCCGATTTTGTTTCATTTCAGCCTAATTTGAGGTGATATTGAAAAAAGAAGAACACTTTCTCATGGCCACTTTTTGCCCTCCATCGAATGGCATAATCAATTTTTATATGTAATGTTTCGTCTCTCCAGGACCATCATCAACTTCATTTTTTTAAATACGACCCTAGAAATTTTATTACATTTTTTGCAAGCCTTCATGACCTCCAATACTGTACTACCTCAGTCCGAACCAAATTCAGACGTTTTGTCTCGAAAAATTCATCTTCAGTATATTCGTTCCAAATTTATCTAAATTTTTTATTTAGATTTCTTTGTTTATTGAATTATACACTGTAAGTGTCGTTAAACCCTGTGAAATCCATCCTAGTTATTTAAACTATTACTACCACGCGTTACAATAAAATATATATTTACAATACATAACTCAATAAGTTGTTGCGTCAAAATTAAAACATTATTATAATATATTAATTAGAAAAATTTTATTCTTAAAAATGCATGTGAACAACTAAAACCCAACTGAATATTATTCTTTAAAAAGTTTCAGTAAATGTTCAAAAAACATTTTCGTTTTGGCAAAGGTTGAAAATGAAGATCAGCGTAATATTATCGGAATTTATTATATCTGTAACCGCAACTGTAAAGGAGCATGTCAGATGTATTTGTATGAATATCCTGAAAAAAATAGGTCGGAATTTGTTTGAATTTTGTGCACTCGAGAAGCCTAGAAATAACATGAGAATAAAATTCTAATAATGTTTTATTTTAATGCGTGGTGGTGTCATAATTTTAGATCAGTGAATACGTGCCGTGGTGCTCATATTTAAAAGTTTGGGTAACATTCTATTTATGAAGTTGATAGTTTTAAAGCTTCCTACAAAATGTATGTACAAATAAATAAGTACATCAAACAAGTTTATCAAATTCGTACTACTCGTAATTTCAAATTTTTGTACCAGTTTTTTTAATAATAAAACAAGTAAATACTGACTGAATAAACTAAACTAAAAATAGTTTTGTGTGAATTGTCCAAAATCTTGGACTGCTTGGTATTGCGAAATATATCTATCTAGTTGCAAGCAAGATTATATTTTATTTATAAAGATACTTATATATATATTTTTTGACACTAACATTTTTTGAAAAAAAAAAATGATAAGAAAAATGTATCAATAAAAGATGTAAATGAGAGTTGCCAACAAATCATAATCAATACTACTTTTGAGTAATGCATACACACGTTTGTGAATTGAAAAAATCTAGCGGTTGATGATCCCTTGAGTATTACTTCATTACTTTTCTGCAGTGCAGGATCGGTTAATATGGTCGTTTCTCTAGACGCTAAAGTCCATATGTTTTTAATAGGATTCGTATCAGGGGTGTTGATTGGTTAAACCAATCGTGTGAAGTGCCTTGTTCTAAATATCTCCTTAAACTGTCGCACGCTATGTGATCCATAAAGATAAAATTTTGCCCAATTCGTTACGTAGAAGATAATGAGGTTAATGATGTCTTCGATGTTGCTGCTGTTGCAAAAAACAATCCCTGTGTTTCCGCATCCATTTAAGAAGAGCAGCATTCTGTCGTGATGTACAATAAAGGTCTTCTAGCATGTAGATGGAGTAGGGTGAATCATCTTCTAGTTGTAGGTGTCAAAATAACTCTAAGAAGCGTACCCGCGAAGTGTGCCCTAGGAGCTAAAGCTGAATAATTGTGGTCTCTAAGGGCATATTAAACCAAATAACGAGCATATGAAACACTCGAGGACATCCACTGTGTTTTGTTCAGCACCAAATGTTGATATACAGGGTGTCCCTGAAAAGGAAGGACAACGCTTGACCACAGGTCCCTTGGATGAAAACAAGACTATTTAACCTAACTTAGCTATGTACAAAAGTGCACGCTTACTGAGAGATAGCCTTCTAAATATAGAACAGATAACCTAGTTTTTTTCAAATAATTTGAAAATTGTTTTTCTTAGAAACTTCAAATTTGGTACACACATTTTTTTATATAAGAGCAATGTAAATATAGAATTTGGTGAGAATACATAAACAGGATGTTCTCTTTCTAGTGCCTGTGTGCCACTGGCTATCCCGTAGCTTTTTTGTATGTACGCCAATGACGACAGAATTTATATTTTTAAAAATAAGCACTATTTTAGAAGATTTTTTGCCTCTTACAAAATTTTGATATTGTTTATGGGTTTTGAGTAAAATTGGCATTTTTTACACATTAAATAATATAAAATCAGTTTAAGATAAATAGAACATTCTAGTACGAGGTACCATATAACAAAGAAACAAATTCATAACAATAATTAAAAGGTTCTGTGTCAAGCTAGCAGTGATTTAATTTTAGCTTACTTTGTTTTTTATTGCAATTTATACTTTTGCTGAACAAACTGATATGTTAGTAGTTTTGGGTTATTGCGAAGGAAATTGTTGTGCTACTATTCGAACATATGCTGAAAGATTTCCTATTCGAAGAACTCCAAATCACAAAACATTTGCTAATGCGAAGAGATGCCTTCGGGAAACAGAACATTTTTTTACCTGTAACATTAAATCGTGGATAATGTACGGCCGGAATTATTCAGCTGGAGGAACAAATTTTGGAAAGGGCCGAAGAAATTCCTCAAGTAAATAAAAGGCGTTTAGCGGCAGAGGTTGGCTTTCAAAAAATTCCTTTAATAGAGTATTAAAAGACCAGTTATTACAGGTTACAGGTATTACAGGGTACAGGTAGGTATTACAGGTTATTAAAGGTCTAACAGGTGGATAGGTAGAGGCAACAGTGCCTCTTTAAAATGGCCACCTCGATCCCCGGACCTAAACCCATGTAATTATTTCATTTGGGAAGCGTTGAGGACCACAGTTTAAAAGAACTTTTCAGTAAATACAGAAAACGAATATGGGAAAGAATACAACATGAAATTAATGTTATGAGAAGTAATGCACAATTATTGAATAATTTCAAATTTTCGAAGAACTAATGTTTGCGTTTAAGAACAAGAAAGTAACTGAGCATTTACTGTAATATTATTTGAATGTTATTACAAGTATCAGTTTACTTAAATTGTTAATGTTGCCTTTGTTACATTATTAGTTGATATTGTTTATTTAAATTATTAGTGTTGATTTTTATTTTATTGATTGATAATACTAATACCAAAAATGTAGTTATTTTTTTTTAATGTGAGACTTTTTCATTATTATTCCCTGCTTTGAGGCTGCAGTTATAAATTATTTTTTATAAATCGGAATTTTTGCCTATATTTAATGTATAAAAAATGCGAATTTTACTCGAAATCCATAAACGATATCGAAATTTTGTTAATGCAAAAAATTCTTCTAAAATAGTGCTTATTTTTAAAACTATAAATTCTATCGTCATTTGCATACACGCAAAAAAGTTACGGGATATAGCCAGTGGCGCACAGGCACTAGAAATAGAACATCTTGTATATGTATTCTCTCCAAATTTTATATTTACCTTGCCCTTGTATAAAGAAATAAGTACCAAATTTTAAGTTTCTAAGAAAAATAGTTTTCAAATTATTTGAAAAAAATTGGTTATCTATTCTATATTTAGAAGGCTATATCTCAGTATGCGTGCACTTTTGTATATAGGTAAGTTAGGCTAAATAGTATTATTTTCATCCAAGGAACCTGTGGTCAAGCGTTGACCACAGGTTCCTTGGATGAATTACTTAGAAATGTCCAAAATATCTACCGATTGGAGTGTCCTGCATTATGTAATAGACTAACTCTTATTCCATTAAAAACAAAAAATTCATATCTCGACATCATAATTAGGGTTCCTAACTTAGCTTACCTTGAAGGTCATTTAGAGGTCAAGCTGAAAATTTTAAATTGAACCGTATATTTTTGACCTCGGAAATGGAGAAAATTTAAAATTTTACGTTCGGATGTGATCTTGACCATGGACTTCAAGGTCATTCAGAGGTTAAGTTGAAAATTTTAAATGGAACCGTATACTTTTGATCCCGGAAATGAAAAGAGCAAACAATTATGTTCGGATGTGACCAAGGCCGAGGTCATAACAATATCACCATCCGATAGCTAAGAAAATTTTTGCCGTTAAATTTTATTCGTAAGAGCATTATTAAACTTACGTTTGACGTTACAGTTACCTTTAGGTCATGGTCAAAGACATGGTATAGGTCATTTTTGAATTTTACGCTCACTCAATTTCCGCAGTGAAGAATATCGGGTCATTTATTAAAAGTCGACTTGACCTGTAAACGATCTAGAAGGTCATGGTCAAGGTCATATTAGAACGTAAAAATTTCCACTTTTTCCGTATCCGGGCTCAAAAATATACGGTTCCATTTAAAATTTTCAACTTGACCTCTAAATGACCTTCAAGGGCATGGTCAAGGTCATGGTCAAGGTCACCGTTGAATTGCTCACTCAAAACCCTGCAACTTTTGTCCTAATCATTTTTTTGTTTGAGCAGTATTTCTGAGATAGGGGGGGGGGGTTCCAAACTTTTTGGAAACCCTGTATAAACCTCATCAATGTATGCAAGAAAGTGAATCTGGATATTTTTCAAGATGCAAAAATGTAAAATTAAAAACGCATTTGGTGTTCTGCAAGAAGTCATGGTAGAATACTAAACAATTAATAAAAAGTTAGCTCAATATTGGTGACAAAGTAACAACACCTTAATATTTGTTAGAGTTCCTTTTTTTTTCCTTCTAAATAACTATAATTTTTTTCAAACCAACATAAATAAGTTGGAATTTCTGACTCCGACAGAGCTGCGCGAGGTTGAAAAAAAAACGCATTCGGCTAAAAGGAATAAAACGTAGGGCGCGGAATTTTGGGGAGGCGGATTTACAAATACACTTCTGGAGCGTTTTCCTTGAAATGTCCAGTGTGCATTTAGGAGCGGAGCTATCTCAGACGAAAACTTATTTTTGTCGGTCTGTATATGGGCAAGAAAAGCAACAAAGTTTGATGGAGCTATTTTATTATATATAGGGAGTCCAGTACTTTTTATGTTGTGCGTATAAAAAATATTTTAGGTTGTTGTGAAAGTTATTTATTTATAAAAGAAATGCAAAGAAGTTTAAAAGGTTAGGGGGAAGAGGGCGTTTTTCCTGCTCCAAGCCTGTGTGTGTCCCACCATCGAGTTATGTATAAGACTTATTCTTTTAAAACAGAAAAAGCACAGCTAAGCACCTCAATCACAAAACAGTGTGGCGAAAATGTCGTTAACAAAAATTCGTGACTGTTATTGGTGGGTAAAAGCAGTGGAAAGTTTACAGAATGCGTAGTGGCATTTTTTCTTATTCTCTTCTTACGAAAAACGAGAAGAAATAATTCATTTATAATAATGCATACATATAAGGCACTAATTTTTAAATGTGCCTTTTTTGCTCACTACGAAATGTTTTATTTGACTGACAGTAATGCCGTACAGAAGAAGAAGGCAGTATAAGAACACCCTATGTTTTAAATTCTTAGTGAACTGAAAAATATCAGTTAAATAATAAAATTTCTTCCATTAAGTGTTAACTTTTATATTAAGTGTTTTATTTCAAATATTACGTATTTAATTACGAAACGATTTCTTTTGAGACGAATTATAAAAGCTTAGATAAAAGTTTTTTGTCTTTTAATTTCACTGTATTTTTATAAGTAAACTTCCAAAGCTATGGTCAAAATTTTAACGTAAATAGCAAGTTTCGCTTTGATCTCCCAAAGACTGGCTTTATTACTTTACTAAATAAAGTACACCCCGGGGGCTTTATATTTTCATTAAATGTCCAATTTTTTGCTAGGGAAAAAATGTTTTTTTTACGTTTTTAATATTTTATAGCGATCATTACGGAAAAAATTGTATATTATACGCTGACAATAAGAAATATTTTACCTTTTGGTGCTTTTGTCCTCTCTCCACTTCACGTCTGCAGGCAAACGTGACACTTTTAAATCTATTAATATCTAACGATATTGTAGGAGATAACTACTCTGCGAACTAAAACTCTGACCATCATTGAATTGTACCCGTATTTAGTAAACAGAAAATATTTCGTTAGTGAACCCACCAGACGTAGCTTGTTGTCAAACTCATTACTTCTCCTCAGTATGCGCCAGGTGAGACGATCGACTAGCGACTTAGCAATTTGGATGATTTTGCAACATGGGTTTAGTGTGGGTAAGATGTAACTTGGAAAGTGTGATATATCTTAATGATCAGTGCTATTCAATGACTATTGGTACAAAACATTGCAGAGCACAACCCTCTAAATTGTTGGTACTATGAAAATAAGATTAGGGTCGCACTAGGCGATATAAAGTAAATAACTAGCATTCAATTACACCCTCAATATTTATCTATCTAGATGGATCATTCACAGGAGAGAACATTAAGATAAAAAATACCTTGTGTGTAAATTTCATACACTAATAATTTCGGTCACACTAAGTATTTTGGAAATTTAAATTAGATTCGTATTTCTAAGAAATATTGTTTTATTTATGTAAAATAGTAATATTCGGGATACATGTAAATTAAAAATTGTTTAGGAGCTATTGTAATAAAATAATTTTCCGTATGAAATAAAAGTTGCATTTGTTTTTAAAATAGAATTATGAATAGGTACTTATATCATTTCCCAAAAAATCAGGAGAGTCCAAATACGTTTGAGCGTATATTTTCTTTTTGTGATGTATTCTTCTTATCTTTTACGTTGTAGATAAATTTTAAAATTTATTATTCCTAATCCTTTATGTACTTTTACTATACAGGATGTCAAATATTTTTGCCACATATCCGTTATGTCAAAATGATGTAAATACTCGGATTTGTATTGAGTAATATGTAATTTTAAAATCTGACCTTTTGAGAACTGCTGATTTTCATAGAAGATGTTCGATGTACCCACCATTTGCTTGCACACAAGCTTCAGCGCGACGTATCCAATTCGCTCGCACGCGTTGCAACATTGCTACGTCCTCTCGAATCGTATTCGTAATTTTCGGCAATACGATGTCGCAGTCTGTCGATGTTACGAACTTGCGTGGAATAATGATAATAATAATAATAATAATAATAATAGGGGTGATGTCCGGGGACCGGGGGGGCATCTAACTAGGCTGTCGCGGTCTATTCAACGATCGTCGCGCACTCTCCGAAAAAAGTAAGCGTGGGCTCCGTATGCAGTAACCACATATTTTGCCGAACATTTAATGGCATGTCTTCCAATAACTCTGGCAAGCGATTTTGCAAAAAATCTAGATCGCACATCGTTCAGGATATCCTGCACGGTACACTTGACAAGCTCTGTGGGCATTTTCATTTGCTTCGCCATGAATTATGAGCATATCATAATATTCGCGATTACTAAATAAATGCGCCATTTTCAAAAGAAAACTTGGAAATACGGAAACAATTTACTATAAACTGACTTTCGAATACAGTCCAGCTTCATAAGAAACCTACATACTCGTAAAAAGTGCCGCGATAAAATACAGTTATAAAAGTTATAAAAACAGTCATAAACACATTTTTATTGGCTTTTTGACCTTAAACTTCCGTTTGTTTGTGACATCAGTTAACTCCGTTTTTACTCCTTTTTGCACCTCTTTAAATTTTTGACATATATTCATTAACATCCTGTATTTGATGTAATTATACGAATAAAAGAGTGAATTTAAATTACCTTATTTGGGTCAACCAACCAGATTAATCATATGATCACTCGGTGTGTAAATGTAATGTAATTGTTAAGAATTCAAAAAAGTGCACATTTCTAAGAACTTTTAGAATTATTTTCGATTTACATAACATTTAACAATTTTTTTTAATTTAAAGCTAAAATAATTATAACTCGATATTAATTTTTTGTCCTACGAAATGGAGGAGGTATTTTTTCTTTAAAATGCAATTATGAACTCACAGAAAACGTTAAGCACTCAGTAGCATCGAATCATACCTGAATGAAAACGTAATTACCTTGGATCGGCTCAATCTTCAACCATATGCGTGTAAAGTTTACCATGTTTCTATTGTTTCTATGTAATCGATGCTGATTATGTGAAGGCATTGTACCTACTTGGAACAATTGTACATTGCTGACATTACTATTAAGATGGGTAACATTTTCGTTTACACATTGTAAATTTTTAATGTCACAGACGTCTATGTTCAGAAATGTATTCGGTAGGGTGAGGTTGAATTCGTTTAAATCGATTTCTTAAAACTAAAAATACTCTTGCGTGCTAAAGGCTTTGATATATTGAGAGTAAACATGCCAATTTAAACTGAAAGACAACCGGAACGTTTTAGTTCCTTGCCAGTAATCCGTAACAGCTTGAGAAGATTATCAAACTATTTCTATTCCTCTGTTTAAGCAGATTACTGAGCTATTTATATTCCTTTGTCAAATTTACAGACTGTGGTGTTTGGTGATTTTTACGACAAAGATAAAAACAGTATATACAGGGTGTTTCACGGTGGCGGCCCATTAGAATTATTTCAGAGGCTACTTCGATTTGAATTTTGAAAATTTGGGATACCGGGTTTTCGGGTATGCCCTTCTCAACTAAAATAATGGCGTCCATGTACCACTTCCGGTTATACCGGAAGTCGCCGTCAACTTGCTTATTTTAAATGGAATACTCTATATATTATTGCAATTTTGGATTCTACTTGTTATTTTAGGTGGACTTTTATGAAGTTTCCCTGTTCCTAAAATTAACCGTTTTCGAAATATTTAATTTTTTTTTCAAAAAAATGGAGAGAAACAGTGACTCAAACCATGTGTAGTAAGAAATATAAAGCACCAATATTTATAGGGGGGATAGCTAGACCTCTAAGCTTCCCATCCATACTTTCAAAGTGGTTTAATTGCATGCAAGGTGCTAGAAATTTAATACCGCGTTTAGTTAACTTACCCAACAAACCTTCATAAGTCATTTTTTTTTAAATGGAACACCCTGTATGTTTTTCTATATCCTGATACAAAATTTTATTTTCTTTCGAACGGTATCAGGGTTCCCTATACCAATCTCTGCTAGTTTTTAAGTTATCTACTATTTTTTGTAATCACCTAAAATCATGTAATTTCTTGTGAGGATAGCTGGAATTTTTTGCAAAACTTCAATGGTTCACCTAGTATTGGACTATACCACGGTAATACTCATTAATTTACGTAAAAATTATACAATTAACCCCCCTGTAAACAATCTTCCCTCCATTTTTATGACTGTGGAAACTAATATGTTATTGTACATAATATTTAGCATCTATAGTGATAAATTCAACTTGCCGAAACAAAAAGTCGCGTTCAACTCTATATTTCCTGGCCTAAAAAGCCAGCTTAATTTAACAACAGAAATACATTAATCTAGGAAAAATATGTAAAAAGTTATTAGGTTTCATTAGCAGGTGGAGAAAAAGAAACTCGTGGCGCTATTGTAATTCAAATACATTTAGTAAACATGAACTGACTTTGAAGTAATTGTATTATTTGAAAGCACAGCTGCACATTTTTCTCCGTACGTTATAATTTCATGTTTTATGACAGTCAATATTTCAGATACAAAATCTCCCTCAAATGTTCACAAATGTTTAATGAATCAAGTCGCTTGAGATGAACGCTTAACTAACTACCCAAGTAATTTAATTCATTATCTAGAAATTGATCATTGTTCTCAGGCGTGTGATATCGGCAGGAAGCTTAACCTTTTCGCATTAAATTAAATTCAAGGACACAGTACTCATCGTGCTTATCAGAAGTGATAGCAACGGAAAAATTCAGTGTTTGAAAAATTAAGTGCCATCTTTAGTTTAAACATCGAATGTTTAGACGTGCTTGTATAAACTGGCACCTTCGCCATTATTTAAAATTGGGGTATTTTTTAAACAAAATATTCTACTAACAGCGCTTGTTTGATATCTTCTAAAGAGTTACATGAAGGTTTTAGAAACTATTACGACTGTAAAATTTAATACTATGAATACCATAAAAAAATAAATACCATATTAGGTTTTTAAATGACTGTTAAAAGAAATTCTAAGCAAGAAGTAACTGATGATTCAAATGATCCAAAAACTGGCATTAGATGTAGAACCTGTTAAATCAAGTTAATGAAATTTTAATAGTAGGACGTTATCACAAATTTTATAGAATGATTTTGAGATGTCGTATAGATTAAATTTATTTCAACAATTTCGTGTCTTTTTACATACAAGGTTCAATACTGTTGAGCAATCTGCTACAACACTATGCTGAACTTCAAAAATTATACTTTGCAGATGTTGAAACTATGGCTATGTTATAAGAAAGAAACCTTCAAACTTTTTTATGAACAAACAATACTAATAGATTTTAATTTTTTGAAATTATTCTGCATAACATTGTATAATTTCGTGTTAAATAAGTTTATAATTTGTCTATATCCATCTATGGTATATAGATATACCTTAATCAACCTTGTTATATTACCAAATTAGGTTATTAAGAATGAATTGAAGAATGACTCATTCGCTTTTGGACACCTTGTATATTGTTAGTACAATATTTCTTTTATTATTAATGATTTAAACAAAAGTAATTTAAACATTTTGAATATCCTGAGTAAAAGAATAATTAAAAACTTCAATATTTAAGAACCAGTGTCCAATTAATGTATTTTAAAACTAGACCGAAGGCGGAAAACTCTTCTAGGTGATTTTTCTTTTTACATATTGATTATGTAACTATTAAAGGTAAATAAGCATATTTCATTAAAAAGTGATTCTAAGAGCATTTAAAACGGCTATGAAAAGAAAACTACAAAGTAGAAAAATGTCAAGCTGTACTTCCCAAACAATGCCAGCATGAAAAGGGACGTGAAGTGATAATCCTTTTACTGGCATATACAAAGACAAAGGGCAGATCAATTAAAATGTCCTGGTGATGATTAATAACCCTTCCGAAAAGGCGAAAAAAATTGCGTGTTTGCGAATCTAAAATCTCGTAGAATAAACGATAAATTAACATGTAAAAATATTCACAGAAACACAAGTTGTATGGTATACAACTTTGTGAGTAATTCTTTTTAAACAAGAGTATAACCTTAGAAAAGTCTAAAAATAGATAACGGACAACAGTACCTACTGATTAAGTTAAAAATTTGTAAATATGGTATAATCATAACAGCCATTAGATATTTGGGATGTTGCTAAAAGTCAGTTCATTAAACAACCAATAACAGTAATTTACAATCAGCCTAACTCATTTAGCTAACACTCTTATGATTATTTGTTTATGTTTGGCTTGTACAATTAATGTTTATGTAGAAATGTTGGACAGACTACTGGTCATTCTAGTGACTGTGACAAAGGTTTTTCATAAAAGAATTTGTAACGTTAATAAAGATTATTATGAAATTTATTTTTTGTTTGTAATTTGTAAAAAAATCAAGCAATTTGTAAGTGAAAACTGAAATTGTAGCGCTTGTTCTACTACTTTTTAGTTGGAATGTGGTAATCACGTGAACGAATGAAGAAAACAGCATTTTGTCATAATGTTTTGTTTCAAAGAAAGGTACCTAACTGTTTGATATTTTTGAATACTACAAACATCACTTTTAAACATAGATACAATATTTTTCACAACCCAGAGCTTAATATCAACAAGAAATTTAAAAATAAAAAAATACAAAATATTTCATTTGAAAAAAGTTTGATAACGCTCGGAACAGATGGGTCACCATGTATCTAAAATAAAGTTGAAAATGTGGACAAACTGAAATGAGGCAGAATTTATTTATTTAATTTTATATTATTGATATTCCCAGCCTAAGTGAAACTCTTGGAATATATTTCAGTTTTCATTAACAGGAAAAGTTATTTTCAAAATTATGGACGTTTATTTTAATGGAAACACCTCTAACTATAAGATAATGGGTTGTAATGGACACATATTTTAAAATTGTAAAATTTTGTGAAAGTAAATAAAATACTTTTGGAACTAAATGTAATTGAGCACGTATTAAAAAATTATTGTTAAAGCACTGGCTAAAATAGAACAGTTTAATACGAAGCTTTTTATGCATTTTAAATAATTTCCATAGATTTCCAAGGTCTATTATGATAAAGTTCTTCCATCTCAGAGTTGTACTAGTCAAGTTATAATATGCCTTGTATAAACAGGACAATCAGTGTAGAACTAAGTTTCAGTCGGTGTGTCTTAATTTGCGACTGCTGTGCTCTCTGTGCTAGAACTTAGTTCATTATGTCGAGTTATGAGATATGTACAGTTTAGTTCCTGCAAAATTTTAAAATAAAGTTATCTTTAACAAGAAAAAAAATTACAAAATTAGTAGATATAATTAACAATTATTAAATGTGACTTCTTTCTCCTAAAGAAGTCTAAATTCAAGTTAACTAAATAGGTGCAAATCGGTTCAATAAATTAATCTCGACCTCTCAATTATTTTGAATATTATTACTTTTCTTTCCAAAATTTTGGCCGAACTTAATTAAATTGGGTATATGACTCTAAACATGTAAATCTTCTAGTGATGATTTTTGGTTTTAAAGTAGGTAATGCTAAAGTTGGTATAAAAAGAAAAATAGTTAAAAAGCAGTTGTTATTTTCACATATGCCGCAAAAGCTAAAGGTTAGGCACGTTGCATTGAAATAGTTTGTAATTTCTCGTTTTGGCCATCATTTTTTATATAATTCTTGTTTATTTGTACCCGTATTTAACTATTTAAAAAATAATGAAAAGAGAAAAAATATATAAGGAAGATAATTTCAAATCGATTTTTTTTTAATACAAACTCTATTGACAACAAAATTAAACATTTTTCCTTTTTAAGAACCCTGTAGATCTAAAGTAAATTTTAAAGTTTACACAAGTTATACAATAAAGTACCTAATTCAACAAAGTAACATATTTCTAGGGCTAAACTTTGGAAGGGTGATTAACTAAGCCTTACCCTGTTTAGAATATTAAATCACTGCCTAAATATAACGCTTACAAATGTAATACGCGTTTAGATGTAATTTTTTTCAGTATAAATTTCTAATTTGCTAATAGTGACTAAAAGTGTGTATTTTTTTAGTTAATCGTACTTAATATTAAAATAACTTTAATTTTTTGTTATTTATGAGTTTCTGTATTTACATGTACTACCCAAGTTTTAGGTTAGACACAAAAAATGGATCTATTCAGACTTACTGTAAAATTCTTAAAAGTTTACGGATTTTAGAACGTTTACCAGACTGTAGGAAAATTATTTATCGGCTTCAACTCTGTGTCATTTACAGAAATATTTGTGTTGAGACAGTATTTGATAAATATTCGTTGTGTGAGAAAGAAAACTTGTTTATATTCCACTTTTGGTTAGGGGCTTTCCTGATCGATCATTTATTCTATAGTATGTGCAATCTGCAAGTTTTTCTTTATGATCCTAAGTCTAGTATGACAACCGATGTTTTTGTTTTTGATTATAGAACCATTTTTAGTTGATTTATACAATCGATAAAAATTTGAAAAGCGAATACAAATACATACATTCTACTAGCGAGTCCGACCCCACACAGCCTAGTCCAAGAATAACAAGAGCAGGTCAAAGATTCCTAGTTAAGGTTAAAGAAGTGAAAGGTAATTCTGTAACCGGCGATGTAATCACCAATAATATATTAAATATCAATTGATCCTTGGTGGATTAAAACTAGTCTTTTACTCCATGAAAAAAAGGACTGCAACAGCTCATGTAATCTACGGCGAGATACAAAAATATTTTTATCATTCAAATATTATTAACTATAAAAGTGTTTCAATCCTCATATTTATAGATTCAGACGATTTTGCATTTGGAACAGCAATAAAAGGGGGACCAATAAAACAAATTGCCTAGCAGTGCAGTGCAGCAATGCGAAATTTGGTATGATCCAGGTAATTTTAATTTATTATAGGCACCTTCTATTAATTATTCATATTACAATTAATTGCGAAAAGGAGAAATAATATTATTACATGGCATTTTGGAGACCTTTTGAAACGGAACAAAACGAAATTTACCATCAACATAATAAAATTGTTTGAGGACATAAATAATTAAAATATGTTATTGTCTAAATTAACATATAATAGAAATTTTCTGCACATTATGTACAAATTATTATAATTTTTACCTTTAGCAGAAAACTTTTTAAGGGACGCCTATGAAACTCATTAAAATTTTATTGCTAGGCGTTTTTATAGATGTTCAACTGACATCAGAAAGACTATACCTACCTATAGATTGGATGGGAAAAATTAAATAATCCACGCTGAATTATTTGACGGAAAGAGCGTGAGTAGGGAAGAAAAATACGACATAAAAGCTTGTCAGAACAAACTTACTAAACAATTCCAACATGTAAGAGAACGTGATAGCTATATCAAGAGAATTCTTTTACCCATACTTACAGAGATAAAGAGGATATCAATTAAAACGTCCTTTTGTTTACTTTAGCTCGAGATGGTCGATTAATAATACAGGCGAAAGAGCAAAAAAAGGGCCCACTTCGAGTTCGAGGGTTTGATACCCGGTGAATTAATAATTTTAGTGTTGTCTATTTCCCAACTTTATAAGATGGCCATTTTTTTTCCTCTGATTACAGTCTACATAAGAAAAATGTGTAGGATATAATATAAAGCGTCACATATTCATATCAAAGCTAATTTATTGCCAAAGGAAAGCTTAAACATTAAATTATTAATTTGTGATAAAAGTAAATTAGCCAAATGAACACCGTTATGTTTTCACACTCGTTTATTTGCACACTGAAGCTTGCGATCACTCACAGGACAATCCCAATTTTTTCATTGGTATTGTCCTGTATACCTCACAATTAAGCTAGCCTCATGAGAAAAAATATGCTGGTGTCATTCTTGATGGCCAGTTAAATATCTCGCCTGCGACCGATGATCCTTTTTGGGAATAACTGATGAAGGACATCCAACAGATTATTCAGTGGTTCTGTCTTGCTGAAAAAATGTGTTTCTGTTATAGCCATCGTGGTTCTGAATTGCAGATGTTACAAATGTTCTGATCATAAGGCAGTAACGCTCAGGCGTAAATGTTTGGGTTTGATCATGATTTTCATAAAAATTGGCTTGATATGACAGCCCAGTAGTGGCGTAATGTAATGGCGTCTGGTTGAACTCTACTTATTAACATAACCATTTATCATCATCATCATCATCATCATCATCATCATCATCATTGCATTCATACACACACTGTTACACATACACTATTTTCATGAAACGCGGTTATACAAAAAGCAGGTTACTGCCCCGTAAACCATTGTAACTAAAACTCAAGAATGTGGGGCTGGAACTCGGCTCTTGCACCTGACGATGGATTCAAATATTTCTGAAACACCCTTCCTGTACCAGGCACTAAAGAGCATCTTTTAATAATTCCGAGGAATAAACAGAAACGTCAAATCTATATGCCATGTTTTACCATTTAAATTGCATTAGTAAAAGTTGCTTTGTTTTTGTTAGGGGACAGAGAACAAATTTAAGCCCTGAGGGACACAACTCGTAGCCAGACCTACTTTTGTAACAATTTTGTGGATTTTGAAGATAATATTTCTTCCGTGCTGGAAATAAGTCTCCCTTTACAAAGTGTTATGCATAAAGGAGGGAAACTATTAGAAATTCATGTAAATATACTTGTGCAGACATTTTTCGACATTTTAGCCATTGTGGTGAAAAAGTAATTTATTAATAACATAATGCATAAGTTAAATTAAAAACTGTTAAAATTAAAAAGAGAACTTATTTTTTAACCATAATTTTGTATTTTGATGATTAAGAAAAACTTGTAATTTCATTAATGACAAGTAATTATCAATTTCTTGATTGTATACTATTTGTTTCATTTACACATATATCCAAAAAATATTATTTTCGCAATTAGAAATGAAAATACAAACTTTTTTAAGTGAATGAAATGGAATATTTACAATAACATTTATAGATTTATGAATTTGATTATTTTTTTAATGCAGAATGATTTTGTTGAGCCTTTAAAAATGAATAAGTGTAAACCTATTACATATATTTCATTTTAATATTTACAAACTTAGAAAGGATATTTAAAGAATAAACAAATCTAGATGCAAACACTCGATAGAACAGACATACTTCATGCAAACAGAATAATTTTTCTTTGATACCTACAGTCTTACCACAATGATACGATGAAAACTTTTTTGGAACCGCTGACTCTACCGGCTCTTTCTCTGTTTACAAGTGTTGGTGCATGTGTATTTGGAAATAGTTGTTTTCATTAGCTTTTCCATACATAATGAACAAAGATTCAATTTGTCTTGTACCACTTCAACAAACCAATAATTGGTACAAGACAGTTGGATATTGCTTCTTCTTTATGCGTAGTACCAATTGCGAATGTTATATGAAGCAATCAGGCACTCAAGTTGAAAATAATTTTTCTTTAAGGTAATTAATTGAAACATAATATTGAGCGAAATAATTCTAAAATAGAGTGAATTAGTTGATGGGCTATTTTAGTATTCGTACTTATCAATACATACGCTACATCAGGTACACCACACATTCACATAAAGAAACAGTCAAAAGTAGGGATCTACAAAAATAAATTACTTAATTTAAACTAATGTTTAAAAAATATAATATAAATATAATGTTTAAATGTTTAATTCACAATTTCACAAAAATGTATATAGTGAACTAATTTAATAATTAGTTCACTATATACATTTTTGTAATTAAAACAAAAGCAGAACTGATGACTACATAAAATTGAACTAACAACACGCTATTTACAGCCAAAACTATTCACGTCTGTTTATGTAGTATGTAAGTCGGATACGATTCCAGAAGTTCTCAATAAGTTTTAACAATTATTTGTTATTATCAATTTTAAGAAATTTTATAGTTTCAGCAACTTGAATTACTGGAAATGTTTATTATGTTTGCATTCTACCTCTATAGCATTAGAAATCTTCTTGAAGTTTGTAAACACCTTGTTTTTTCATGTTAAACATTTTACCCTTTAAAATATATTTTTCACCGTCCCATTTTGACTGTTAACCAACGTAACTCATACTGGAGTTCCTTTGTGATAAATTTATTCGATAAATAAACGCATCCCTTCCCTTCCAACTGTTAGGCCGGGGTTAAAAAATATTAAAGGCCTATAAATTTTTACAACACATTGGAGCGATAAATATTCAAAGTAACGGGACTTCAGAGAGTATTTGTTTTATAAGTGGGGAAAGTTTTCATACTAAAATACTTTACGCGATTTATGTTCATCCCAAATTGTATCGAGCTTTTCCTTTCACATGGAGTTTCGTGTTTAAATTTCGATAAAAATAATGTTTAAGAACACTATATGGCAATACAAGAATTACTTCTCAAACAGAAAAATGTACGTTCTGCATTATTTTTATATAAGTGTATAGGGAATTTCAACGGAAACATAAAATCACTTTCAGTTAAATTTATACAAGGTATCTCAACAAAGTCTATAAATTTACTTCTTTTGATGGTTTATGTACAGTATGTCCGCGGTTAGGGTGAATAAGAGGAAACACTTTTTTATTTTACATTTTACGGAAAAAAGGCACAGTTGTTAAAAAGTTTTGCTTGAATTTAAAATGAGGTTGCCATGGTGAAACTTAACATCTCGTGTAGGGGGTGTCCAAAAGATTTAAGAATATGAAAATGTCAGGAGAGTAAACCTACCTTTATTTTTAATATTTCTGAATTAATATGATTGGATGACACAGGAGTAAATTTGAAAGAAAGCCCCAAAGAAGCTGAGATGAAAACGAAATGCCTACCGGCAGCGTAATGTAGAGAGAAAAAGTCCAGAAGTAATCTAATTGGTTATTATTAACGAGCTTGTCTATGAAAGTTATTTCTTTAGCGTAATTTAGGAAAATATTTGGGATTAATTTGAAGTAATTTAACACCTTTAAAGCATAAAATTAAGCTTTAACAAACATTAAATAAAAATGCTAAAAGTAAATGAAAAAGTCATGTTTACTGTATCGTTTAAATTGTCAATTACACCGTCATATATTTCAGAGATAATTCCTTAAATATTTATTAAGAGTTATTTCGAGATTATCTGAAAATAATTAGACTTAAAAATAATCTTCTGTGGCTGATAATCTTAAATGTAACCGCCTAGTTTTTTGTTTACTCAAATGATCCTGTATCTGCATATCTTCTCCTTGCTTTTTGGCAAATTAAGACATGTGTGTTACGTTATGGTCACATTATTAAATTTATCTTTTAAATAAATTACATTGGTAATATTCTATTCTTCTGGGTATTTATTTTAATATGTAGAAATATTGTGTTAAATTTGATTAGGAACAATGTACCTTAGTAGGAATTTGATTGCATACCAAATTATTACAGGCTATCGAAATTAATTCTAAATAAATAAAAAAGTGGCACTATTGGTTATTAGACTTAACCAAAAAAATTCTCAAGAGACCGTAACACGAATCTAAATCCGGATATAAATAATTGTCATACGTTCCTACAATGTTGCTTACAAATATATGATTGCAACATTTACGATCTGCACAGTCCCACAAAAAAAGAAAGTGATATCTTTAAAAGATTAAGTCCATGTATCCTTATGTATTTTGACGTGCTAAATCCGATGGGGCAGAATTGCTCCATCATCCTCTATTTTTTTAAACCGCCCTTAAATACAGAAAATACCGAAAATCCCGCTTTGGAAGAATCAACATTAGGCATAATTGTAGAAATCAACTAAAAAAGACTACTGCCTAGGTACGTATATGTTTATATGTATTTCGATACGCTGAATCCGAATTCAGAATTGCTCCATCACTTCCCAGTTTTTTAAATCGCCGAAATACCACCCATAAATATGGAAAATCCAACTCTAGGGGGTATAGCATTTGGAACAATTGTAAAAAGAGAATGAAAGTTACTGCAGAATCATATCTATACAGTGTGGAGCATTTTGGTGATGCTTGTATTGGTATCTTGGAAACTAAGAGATAAGAAAATGGTTAAGTGAAAAAAGTTTTGGACAGTTCTGTTGCTAACTTAATGTAGCTTGCAAAAAGCTCCTAGCTCTTCAGGTTCTTGAGTTATTTTGAACAAAAGTTAAGGTGACATTTTCGAAAATCGTCTGTAACTTTTTTATTTAGAGAAATTTTTAAAATCTGAAAACACTTTTCACAGCAAGTTCTTTCGAGGAACATCACTGTATATTTAGATTTTCATTGTGACGTTTGGGATGCGGGAAACCATCGTCAACTTTCCTTTTTCTTATGGGAGCTATATTGAATTTTAAGCTGAGCAAATAGAGCATTTTTTGGCTGTTCAGTGATATATTATAAGTCAGAAAATATTTCAAAAACAACCTCAAAAATAAATATTTTAATATTTTTTAAAAATCACCCTAACTGTTAACAATTAACCGTATGATTAACAATAGTTCAAAATGGCAAGCACTTTGAAGCAAATGCAAATATTACCGTCATGGGAATTCATAGGCTACTAATGGGGCTTTTCTTCGTAAATATGTGTCCGTTACTATCATTTTTTCACTCAATGCTATAACATTAATAATACAAAACAAAAAAAAAATTACAAAAAATTGGGACTATTCTATAATAGTTTCAAGAAATATTGCGGTGTTTATTTGCAAATTTATTAAAAATATTAAAATATTGATTTTTGAGGTTGCTTTTAAAATTTTTCTTACTTACATTGTATCATTGAAGAGCCAAAAAAATTTTCTATATGCTCAGCTTAAAATTCAGTCAGAAAAAAGAAAGTTGATGATGGTTTCTGGCAACCGAAACGTCGCAAAGATGATCTGAATATACAGTGAAATTCATCGAAAAAACTTGCTGTGAAAAAGTGTCCTCAGATTTTTAAAATTCCTCTAAATAAAAAAGTTACACAGACGATTTTCGAAACGCCACATTTACTATTTTTCAAAGTAACTTAAAAACTTGAAGAGCTAGGTCTGCAAGCGCCATTATGCACCAGAACTGTCTAAAACTTTCTCCATTTAACCATTTTCCTATCTCCTATGGTTTCTAAGATATATTTCTAATAAATGGTCCATTTTAATGTATTTTATTACCCTACAATATATTTATACCGAGCAAAGTAACCTGGAAATCTAGGAAATTCATTACCAGAGATAGATAGAACTTCAGTCATTTGATGTCCGCAAAGAGAGATGAGTGTATTCGAAGATGTGAACATCGTCTACTGATAAGAAATGATGTTTCTTTTACTCCATTTCCCTTTTGTAACGAACTCTTTTATCTTAAAACGATATTTTGCATTTTTTCTTTTCTGTATTTTTGGCTAGTTTTCCTTTTAAGCATCAAGCAGAAATCTGCCGTCATATATCACCTTCCACGATACAGACGCTTCATTTCCTTGGTATCATGGTGAAACCGGTCATCTTAATCTTCGCTGCAGTCTTCGAGGCTTTCAGGAAGGTAGCCAAGATGAGTGTCTAGTAAACACAATTTCAAGTTCATCAGGCAACTGTTTGAAGTTTTCCAAAAATTTCTCAACTAAATTCTGGAAATCCTCACTCTTCCGATTCCCCAAGAAATTCTGAGTGTCTTTTTTGAAACATAGCCATGTTGCTCTTTCAGTATCATTCATTTTTGATAAATTTTCCATCCTCACATGGTACAGATTTGAGGACCATCGAAAATACAGTTTAACATCACTTATTTCCGGAAACTTATCTACTAAATATCCAAAATAGTCGTTATCTCTATCCAAAGCTTTAACGAACTATTTCATGAGACTAAGTTCAATATCGAGGGGGTGGAAGCAGAGTTTGAAGGATTAACTAAGGGTTCACGGGTGATGTTGTTAAACCCTGGATGGAAATCCAGGACTATTCCATAAATATAAGAAACAGAGATGAGAAATGAAGTTGTCCTTCTTGTTTTAAAAAAATATAATTTCCCATATTTTCTGTATTTAAGGGCGGTTTTTCGCTTTTTAAAAAGAACTGGAGGGTGACGAAGCAATTCTGGCCCCGGATTCAGTGCGTCACACTTATAGTATAAGGATACATGGCTCTGATTTTTGGAATATATCACTTTTCCTTTTTTGTGGGATTGTGTTATTTTTACATTTGTGAAAGTATTACCTACAATTCGAAAAGTCGTATGGATTCTCGTGACAATATTTCTTCTGTGTTGAAAATAATTATTCCCATACAAAGCATTTATAAAAAGTATTTATTCACAAGGGAGACTATTAGGAATTCGTTTTAATAACGGTCTGTGTTATTTTTTTTACTATTTTTCATCTGTGTGGAACGAAAACGTGTATTACTCACCTCAGGGTTAATGAGGTATAGTTTTTTGCCTAGGTACGTATATAACAACAACGTTAAAGTTTTACTTTACTCATGCTAACCTGCATGTATACCTAAATACGTTTTCCATTTACTGGTTATAATGGACTGCTAATTACTATTATACGAAATAGGGATGTAAATTTATATACGAGTAGATTTTAACGTATTTAAATTTAAAAAAATTTCAGAAAGCTTACATCTTTGTGTCCGTTAAAAAACTTATTTTCATGTCTTGAAAGAGCTTTTCTTGAAAAAAAAATCCTATTTTGGTTCTATGAAAAATTGCTCTTCAAAAAAATCGTAGAAGTCGTATAGCGTCACCAACACCATAACAATAGGTTCTGAACTTTCTTAAACCTTATTATTAATTTTATATATTATTGTCCTTGATGTATTGTGAAGTTGGTGATTTAAAAAAGTCAAAACTTAACAACAACATCAGAAATATTAAAGTTATAGATGAAGTCTGTTCAGAAAATAATCAAACATTATTTTTACACTTATTATTGGTCCTTGTCTCCTTGAAAGTACTCCCCTTCCTATTCACAAACTTTTCCCAGCTATGTTTCCATTTCGCGGAGCAGCCTGGGATAGCTTCACTTGAAATGACCTTTAAAGTCTGTGATGAATTTATTTTTATGTCATCAATAGTCTAAAAACGGCCTTATTTTAATTTCGGAAATAAGAAAAATAGCAAGGATACAAGTCTGGCGAGTAAGAAAGTTGAGGCAGTAATCTGATTTTTGACGAATTGACATAGCTGAGATGCATTTCCATGGTGCAAGAACCATGAGTTGTCTCGATGCAACGGTATCTTTTTGCCGATTTTTTCACGGAACCATTGTAACACGCCTTATAGTACACATGGTTCACTGTTTCACCTTGAGGCAAGAATTCAGAACACACATTTCCATCAATGTTGAAAAAAAAAAAACAGTGAGCATCCCTTTGACCTTAGATCGAGACTGACGTCGTTCTTGGGGCGTGGAGATCCTTTGTCAATCCATTGTGATGATTGAACTTTTATCTCAATGTTATAGCTGTAAACCCACCCTTCGTCTTCGGCTATGATCCTTTGAATGAGTATCTCATTGACGTTGTTCAAGGAGTTGCTGATAAACGTCTATACAATTTTCTTTCCCTTGTTCGGTCATCAAACGAGGAAGGAATTTTGCCAGAACTCGATGCACGATCAATCTGTTGGTTAAAATTTCATGGCATGACTCAGTTGAGATACTAACCTTATCTGCAATTTTTCTGACAGACAATCGGCGATCTTTGACTTCCTGAACTTAGGAGGCATCAACTGATGTCAAAGACCTTCCTGATAGAAGGTCATCTTCAATTGACTGACGATCACTTTTAAATCGTGAAAACCATTCGTAACATTACATGTGACCCAGAGCATCATCTCCGTAAGCTTCAAAATCGCACATTTCAAAAATCGTCACTAACACTTAAACACGTTGCACTCAAATAATAATATCTCGAAAATTGTAACGTAATGCTGCCAACTACATATCCCTAAATATCTCCATTAGCGCGTTGTTCAAAATATTCTGGTATTGTCTGAAGAGACTTGTATATATAAAAACCTGCATGTACATATATAAAAAAAGTAACCATCGTATTCGTAAGACATTACAACAAATTGTCAAAACAGGGATATGTAAGGTCAAATCTGAAGATATGTAGACGACCTTTTCTGTTAACATAACACGTCGCAAAGGAATTCAGTAAAACGTTTTATAGGAAATACTAGATAATATGTATTACATAGAACATAACGAAAAGTGGGTGGGAAAGATACAATTTTTCACATTATATGCTTTGCCTTGCGCAAATATCGGATATCACTTTCATAATATTTGTGAAATGCCAGAAATCTGGTAAAGTTAAAAAGGCCAGAGTTGAAATAAGGAACAAGATATTATTTGATAAAAAATGTAGTACAAACGTGTTTTGACAACACCCAGAATATAAAAGATTCCGCAAAATATTTCTTGAAACAATTTCTAATTTGAAATGTTTGTATGATGAACGGAAATTTAATTTTTGATGTACCAGTACACTTGGGTATTCTATGATTACCCAACTGAAAAAATATAGAGTATTTACAAGCTGGGAGTTTTGTTAATGTTAAGTATAATGTATTAATAATGAGCATTTTCGGTAATTAGAACCGTTGAAACTGCAAGACGTCATTAAAATGAATAATAATGAAAATTGTTAAAACTGATTCAAAATCTCTGGAATCGCCCCCTACATAAAAATATGTAAGTAGTTGCTGACAGCTACCATTCGTTTTTTGACCCGTTCTTTGTACAAAACAGAATTGCTAGTTCAGTTTTAGATTACCCAGCCCCCAAATAAAAAAGTGTTCGGACTTGTGGGTCGGACATACGTATTCCCATGTATTTTTCGACGCTGAATCCGATCCCGAGCTCAGGAATGGCCCTCCACGTCTGGAATTGACCCCAGGGGCCAAAAATGACCTGACCTGAAAATGAGCCTGAAAGATGGATTCCGGGCGAGGTCGAAGGTGCATTCTAAAGCCAAAGCCGGATTTGTGGTCGAAAAGTTTATGGCCAACTGAAATTCCCCGTTTGGGATCGGGAAAATGACCATTTAGGGGCCGGAAAATCGTGTTTCGGACATCGCAATCGCAACAGTAGTATTTTTATGTACTTTTAAATTCTGGAACTCAGACTGTGCTCGAAAAGTTTATGGCCAACTAGAATCTCCCGTTTGGGACCTGGAAAATTATCCCTTAGGGGCCGGACAATTGTATTTCGGACGTCGCAATCGCAACAGTTGTATTTTTATGTACTTTTAAATTCTGGAACTCAGACTGTGCTCGAAAAGTTTATGGTCAACTGGAATCTCCCGTTTGGGACCGGAAAAATGACAATTGAGTGTAGAGAAATACATGGGGAAAGGATAGAGGCATTGGAATCGGTGGATCGGGCATTCAGAATCTTTTAGATACCTGGGAAAACTATCATTCACGAGTAATTCTTGAGTTAAGGCGTGAACCGAGCGTGATGGAACCTTCTCAACCTCAAACCTACTTGCAGAGTATAAGAACATATTGAAATCACTCAATTTTCCAACCCCGTCAGGGGTATTTTTTCATGGGAATACCACTGTTGCGATTGCGACGTCCGAAAAACGATTTTCCGGCCCCTAAGGGGTCATTTTCCCGGTTCCAAACGTGGAATTTCAATTGGCCATAAACTTTTCGAAAACAAATCCAGCTTTGGCTTTGGAATGCACCTTCGACCTCGCCTCATCCCGGAATCCTTCTTTCAGGCCCTATAGAGGCCATTTTTGGCCCCTGGGGCCAATTCCAGACGTGGAGGGCCATTTCTCAGCTCGGGATCTGATTCAGCTTCGAAAAATACATGAGAATACATATGTCCTACCCACAAGTCCGAACACTTTTTTTTGTGGGGCTGTGTTATCGTTCTCCTGTGGTTTTTTACGGAAACCTGTGCATTTTATTGTTTAAATTTCAAGCACCATTATTAATGAATACATGTTTAAGAACGGTCATCAAGAATAAATATCCTAAAATGGTTCATCAATGAATTAATGAATACGATGGTAACATACGGAGCCACTGATCAAAACTATATTATCTTTATGTAAAGCGATTTGGTAAACACTCGTAAATAGAGGCAGCTCTATTGATGGAGTCAGTAGGTATTAAAAATCAAAGTGTATTTGTAAAAAATATTTGTGCCAATCGAATTTTCGCGCCTCGATTTATTCGCCATCCTATTTGTAAACATCCTGTTTATATATTACACTATAACTACAACCTTGCTGCAGATACAGTGAAAATTTAAATGTAAAATTAACCAAGTCATTAATTTTCAATTTTAGATTCTTTTTACTAATATAACATGAACCCTATTCAATATTTGCCTAGATAAATGCCGTAATGAAACGTTAATCTGATCATTTAGACATACTGTGTATGCAAGTAAAGTAATACTAATTTATTCAAGGATCGTCTGTTAGCAGAAGCTCTGCCGCTTCAGCATGCTGTTCTCAGCCTCTTTTGGGACTATCGTATTATACAATGGCTTAACTAGTTGAACTGTATAATCCTTGTAACGAATGTATTCATCCGAGACTTTGTACGACGATGAAGCTAAACTTCAGTTTTCCAAGATAAGACGAAACTGTTAATCTGTAAATTGAAACAAATACAGCAACTTCTTGGTTATCTGTAAAGTAAGTTAACTTCAATAAAAACATAAAATACATAAAACTTGCAATATTACTTTACACAAATCTTTACTGAAAATGAGTTTTAATAAAAAATATATATTTCGCCAAAAGATTTTGCTGTTCCAATACAACTGACTAAACATTTTTTTACACTATATTTGAAATATATGCACAACTATGTTTCTCTTTTGTAGGAAAATAGTTTCGGCTAAAATTTATTTAGAGCCTTCGTATTTTTATGCTATTTATTTTATTATATCATGTTACAAACCTAAAAGTTTCCAACAGTTTATGTTCCCTTCATTAAAAACAAAAAGTTTTAATGAAAAGCAATGTAAGCTTTGTTAAAAATTCAAAATATGCCGCTTTCAAATTTTAGTCTTAGGTACTGTAATTACCAAACTTCCCTTTAACAATAGCAAAGATATCAAGGCTTATCTGACGTACCCTGCGCCCTACTAAATTATCCTATTTAAATATTTAATTATCTTATATTTCCAGCGACGCGAAGCTTATTCTGAAGAAAAACATCGGCTGAATTAACATCGTTGTCACAGATATTCCTAACTCTTTTCATCTCGGTTGCTGAGTTTTGTGGAAAGCGTTTATGAAGGCGAAAAGGAACATTTTCACTTACTTCAATATTTTACCAATTCGAGCTTTACTTGACCAAGCTGAATTGCTTAGTATACAGGGTGTTTCTGAAATGCGTTTCTTGAAAAGAGTGATAGAGGGCACGAAAATATGCAACTTTTATTAAGCAACAACTGATGGTCTAAATGTTTTCGTTTTCGAGAAAATTAATTAAGAAAATTAACCATAAATATAAGCCGACTTTGTGCATCTTGTGCATGTGCGTTGTGTGTTGTAGTATTGCTTAGCTGGCATAAAAAATGTTTATTGGTGTGATGCAAATCCTCACAGAGGTCTCGGTTCCAGCAGCGGTTTTCAGTGAATGTGTGGTGTGGTGTTTTTGGTGATAGAATTTTGACCGTCGTTTGGAAGCATGTTATTACCATGTGAAATAAACTTTGAACAATTTTTGTAGGGCATATCGTCTATTGATAAGTAATTCGTTTATTCGTTTAATTTTGTTTCTTTTAAACGAGATTTCAGCATTTTCTAACACAAAATTTATACCGTCTTATGACGCTTTCGCATTGCGGCGCACGCCTGGTAAAGCTGACTGCCGTTTTAAATTTGTTATTAAAACCTTCATGTGATTTTTTTTTCAATTTAAAACGCAATGTTTTAACTTAGACCATCAGTTACTCAAAGTTGCTTATTTTCGTGCCTTTTTCAGGGAACGCACTTATTTCAGAAACACCCTATATATGTAAGGGTCATTCCACGTCAAACGGGCTAACTCTCTGCTCAAAAAGATCAAAATTTTCGATAAAATATCCTATCGAGTGCCACTCGCTGTTTTTTGAAGGAAAGACGAAAAAGTAATTATTAATAGTATTTGAGTTTAAAAAACTTAAAAAATGAACAAAAACGTTATATAAAGTAGGTGTACCAATATTTTTTTAAAAATCGTAACATGGAGGAGCCAATAGGGCGTATCAAATGGAAAATATCCCATAAAATGCAAAAATAGCCATTTTGCTGTCTGTAGTAAATTACCTCCATTGTTGAATTACCAATTACTAATGGTGGCGAAGCTTCAATGTTTTAGTAATTCCACTATCCGCGTCATTATACATGTCTACCTCTGATCTGAAGCTTCGCATCGATCAATTTATTCGAGATGTATCTAGCAGCACCGTAATGCCTGCCCTGTCGGCCTGGCGTGCCCGTGAACAATCCAGGTTTTTTGGTGAGGGACGTTGGACGTGCATTTTATTGTTTGTGCGTGCGTGTTTTATTATCGTTTGTGCGTGTGTGAGTGAGTTTGACGCTTTGCTTGGTTGAATGTATGGCACGTGTTTTTATAGCAGTCGGTAGCATTATGGATTGTGAGCATATAGCGGCACACAGCTAACCACAGATTTAGCCTACTTCTGATACTACAACGCGTATCGGCGCTTACTAGCGTAATATAGATTATTACTGTTTATTTATTCGATTCTCGCTACAAAGCTTCCAATGTCTACTAATAAGTAGTGTGAGTGAGTTTGATGCTTTGCTTGGTTGAAAGTATGCACGTGTTTTATGGCAGTCAGTAGCATTGTATATTGTGAGCATAGAGCGTATTGGCGCTTACTAGTGTGATATAGATTATTACTGTTAATTTATTTGATTCTTGCTACAAAGTTTTCAATGTCTACTAATAAGTAATGAGAAAACAGCAAATTCAAAATCAATGTATGTGCCTATTTTACTTTCGTAAAGCAGGCGATTACAATTTACTGCTCTGACAAATTTAAGTAATTGAGAGTACTGATATAGGTAGTTATTTTAGAAATATGCTAATAAATATGAAATATGACATAACTACGTCATTTCTTTCCTTACCGCATTGAATTCTCGATCACCACTAAATAAGTCATAAATTTTAACATAACTCAATTTTTTTCAATTAACACCCTGTACTAGAAGCGCCGGTGTCAGTTTCAAGATATACTTTTATGTTCCCGTCGACGTTATAACCTTTATAGAACAGTTTGAGTAAAGGAGAAATTCGGAAGTGTGGCAAAGAATACACCTGTAAGGTACAATTTACTGGTTGACAGGCACGAAACATATTTTTCCCGAATTCGCTGAGCATGATAAATGCCGACATTATTTGTCAATGCTAATACCGTGCTTCACAAGAGATTTTGTGTGTTCAATATTTTAAAGGGATTATATGCGAATACACCCCACATAAACAAGTTTACATTGACAGGTAGCACGGAATAGAGAGGATCCTCTTAACCCAGATCAGCGCTTCAGACTTTGTATAGAGCGAATTCGGTCGGTTGTATTTAGAATAATTAATGATTAATGAGTACTGGAATTGTGTTACTGATGTTAGGAAAACCGTTATCGAACGAAAGCTATTTTTAAAGGATTGTTTAATATTTTAGAGGTCTTGTAATACGCAATTAGAACATACCTACTTGTAATTCAGTACATTAAAATGTAAGTGTTCCTTCGATGAAATGAAATAACAGCATTTTATTGAGGCCCAACAAATAACAGGAAGTATGACAGCTGTAGGTTTACAACACCTGTTAAAATGTGGGTGTTTCCCTTGTCACCAAATTTAATAATGCTGTGTTTTTGAAAAATGCACCATCAAGTCATCAGAATTGATTCACTAAAATCAAATTTTAGTCAAATAATTTCTAAAAAACAATGTAATTAATTGAAAATTTGGTATAGGTAAGCTTTTGAGGGTGCTAAATCTGTAACTTTTATTAACTTCTATCCATCTGATAAAGCCGCTAACTACGACCTAATCCAGTGACTTTTCATGACAACTTCTTTGAGGTTCTCTTACCATGCATGTGATAACGAACAACATAACATTTTATTTTACATAAAAATGATACTCTTGTTGAGATGACTGAAAACTCACCATTTCCGCACTTCAAGGATGGATATAAACGGATTAAAATCAAGTTACCTTAATACAATATTACTTTTAAAAAATGGGTTAGTAAGAAGATATTAAAATAAAATAACTTTTTATGGAAGTAAAATTTACTAAGGTATCGTTTCTTTATTGAGTATATTTCTTATACTCAATATACTAAATATCCGATTTTTCTTTTGAGAATTTATAACAAGTAAAAAATTTATTCTTTGTATGTCATGATGAGATATGCAAAATCGAAAAAGTGGAGCTCTCATAGACACTACACATGAAATTCTTCATAGCGTAGAGAATAGTATGGAATTTTAACAGACGTATTCAATTATCTACTCATCAAAATTAATTTTGAATNAAGCGGTCATCTTTGTTTTCGTCGTTTGCCTTTTCTGTAATAGATGTCACTACTTATACAATTCCGACTTCGTATTCCGATATGTTAATACAATTCGTTAACAGAGGGCAGCCCTAGAAAGAGTGATGCCAGATCTACAGATTTTTTTGGAATTGGGGAAATAGGGAATTTTAACAATGTATAAGTACATCACTAATTCCTTCAATTTAAGTGCAAGAAATTTAAATATTTTACATATTTGTAGAAATCTAGGGATTTTTTAAAGCATAACTGTTATGTATAACTGTTATGTATCGAATTCGTCTGGCATCACTGCCTATTCCCTCATTTAATTAATTTGTTGTTACTATGTTGATCTATACAACGGGGGAAAAGGTGTCAAAAGTGAAAAGTCGTTGGGCAATTTACATTTTCATTTGAAAATCGGCCAATCCCTGCGGTGAAGACGATTTATCAAATCGTTCGCAGATTTGAGACGTCGGGGTGTGTAAATAGCTGAAAAAAGTGCTACTCGGATAAACCTGTCAACGGCAGGCCATTGCCCGTGGCCAGGGTAGCACGTGAAACTGCTGTTTGTGGTAATGTGGAAACGAGTGAACCTTGCAGTAGTACACAAATGGCGGAAGAAGTTGATATGCATGAGCGAACAGTGCGAAATATTTTGAAGAGACATGGGTATAAGTGTTACAGAGTACAAGAAACTCAAGAGCTATTTCCCTTATACTAAACAAAACGTCTCGAGTTTTGTGAAACTATGAGGGAAAAAGTTGATTCGGACGAAAACTTTTTAAACCATATTTTGTTTACTGATTAATCATCTTTTTCTCTTCATAGGACCTACAATTCTCAAATAACTCGTTACTGGTCTACGGAAAATAAGCACTTGAGTATTTCTGTGCATTCACAGTACCCTGAGAAGTTAAATGTTTGGGCTGGTATTTTAGGAAATTCCGTCATTGGTCCGTTTTTCATAAATGGAAACCTAAATGCCGACAAATATTTAACTTTGCTTCAACTCAAAATTATTCCGGCTGTTCGAGCATTAAATATCAACTTTGAGGACGTGTAGTTTCAACAAGATGGTTGTCCCGCTCACAATGCACGTCGGGTAATCGCCTTTTTGGAAACCACATTTCCTCAGCGGGTTATTAGTACAAGAGGCACTATTCTATGGCCTCCCAGATCCCCAGATTTATCGCCCAACGACTTCTTCCTTTGGGGGCATTTAAAACAGACCATTTACGGACATTTACATGATAGGCCAAGAAATTTAGTCGATTTACGGGCCCGAATTGTTGACGTCCTACATAATATTTCCCCTGAAATGCTGGGACGGGTAAGAAGCGAGTTCTATGACAGATTAGGATATTGCGAGGCACAAAGGGGGGACATTTTTGAACAACTTATTAATTAAAAACGAAAATGTTTGCTTTCTTTTTTTATTAAAAACCAAAATTTTTTATTTATTTTTTTATTAAAAACCATAATTTTTTTTATTTCTTTTTTTACGGCAATAAGTTTTAAGTTTATTTATGTTTTAGAGTTTTTGTATTACTTTCTACCAGGCCGGCTAATAAATAAATACAAAAGAGGAAAATAGTTGCAATTATTTTCGTACTCTTTTAGATGTATGAAATAATTGTAAATAGTTAAAAGTACGTAAGAATTTGCGTTGTCTTAATAATACGACACAACACGTGCATCCCAAGTTCATAGACATACTGATTCTGATCTGACGAGACGACAACGACCGGTCGCTGAATTAAAATGCAAACATTTGGGCCAATAGCATGCGCTCGTCTCCTACTTATTTGTGGAAGGGTGAAACAGGCGGTGACTATGAAACACCTTCACTATGCCCATCCTTGTCTATCACACGGATTTCTATGACTTACTTTATCGCTCTCACGTAACGGCAGATGAACCATGGGTACTTTCCGACCCTGTACTTGTACATTGTGTAGATATATAAAAAGTGTTTCCCTCTCTTGAATTGATCCTCGGAATGTAAAAATTAAGTTGATGCAAAAGATCTAGACAGCCAATTTGGTAATTCAAAATTTTAAAACTTTTCAACTAATGTCCATCTAATAAGTCGGATTGTGGAAAACCAATAGGTGGAAATTTTAAAATTTATATATTTAACAAATTTTCTTTGTACAGCTTCGATATTCTGTACAAATGAATTATAGTGAAGAGACCAAATGGGTGCAGCATTATTTTTGAAGATTTTAAAGTGTAAGATATAATTACACTTCTCAGCATACATATGAAGTCTATTCAATTGGCACCAGCTATCAATTTGAATTAAATTATTTTCAAGACATATACAACCGTCGATGTTTTCAATGGTTGAGAATATTTTCAGGTAATAATTATTTCTGTACAACTTTTTACTACTTTTCTAATGTGTTAATTATTTTACTATATTTTTTAAGGAAAAAAAAAAGAAATTTGGTTGCACATTTTATTTTAAATAAATTTTATATTAAACAATTGATGCACAAACGGCATTTCCACATTCTTTTTTTAGTTTCTGTTATTATTATCTTGTTTCTACTTCTATTTTCATATCCAAGTAACAACAAAAAATATAAAAAACCGCAAATATTTCGCAAATTCTAAGGAATAGACCTCAATATACTTTAATAAAATCGAAAGGATATTCAATTTTGCATGAAATTATCGTCATCAAATTCAAGGTATGATTCCATTTAAAAGAAATAAAAAAATACAGGGTAGCCCATCGAAAACGTACCGCAAGGCATTACAGGGTAGTAATGAACTTTTCGGCAAAATCCAAAAACAGGTAAAGTTTGCTTCTGAGGGGGACAACTTTTGGCGCAAAAAGCATAGCAAAATCTTCAACCCCCTAAGTGGGGGTGCCATCCCCCAAATTTTTTTAAATGGGAATGGGGGTCAAGTGGGGGG
>NW_019416427.1:600006-616636 GCF_000390285.2 Anoplophora glabripennis | reverse complement strand
TGTGATAAAACACGTACAGAAGTTCTTGGCGCATTTTCCATTATTTGTTGGACATTTTCTTTTAATTCTTCAGTCCGCTTTTTAGGTCGGCCGCTTCCTTCTTTTCTTGTTACACTGCCCGTTTCACGAAAAACATTAACACAACGCTGAACTGCACTTTGAAAAATTTTGTACTCAACAACGCCGGGAAATTGATTTTGAAATTCTATGAAACATTCCTCAATAGAATACTTCCATATTCCATCAATCTTGCGTCCATTTCTAAAGTAGGACTCTATGATAAACACTTTTTGTTCTTGAGAAAACACCATTTTAAACGCTTTTTAAAACGAAAATATTCAAATTGATAGCGGCGATATAGCGCTTTGACAGATGACGTTTAAGTTCATTTGCTATACGCTACGCCCTACGTCCAAATTTTCAGAACCAACTTGACCACGTTTTTATTTGAACGCCCGTTATAATAACAAAAACAATAACAAACAGATATTGATATTATGTAAAAAAAAGAACAATTAAATTTTAACAAAAAATGTTAAGATGTTTATAAATGCTCGAAATGCATACCATTATTTTCAATGCAGAAATTTAACCTTCACTGCGTGTTTATTAGGTAGGTTCTTTTATAAACGCATTTTGTTTTGGATGTCTTTTCGTTAGTGTCGTGTTCCTCAATTCATTAACATTATTTAGATAGAGATAGAACAAAATGTCAATAACAAGAATTATGCGCAATGAATCTGGGTATCCATATTCGTACTATTTAATGTACCTGAATAGGAAACTTTTCAGAAAAATTCAACTCTATGTTTTGGTATGTAGATTGCGCCCCCCTAGCGCCCGAGCTACGAACTTGAAAACTATTTCCAGCGATTTCTCTTGATCGATTTATTCATCAAAATTTTTTCCCGAAGCTCTAGGACCTATACTTTCTATAATATCCTACCTCACCGACCTTAGTGGGACACCCTGTACATTTATGAAATAACTGCAGATTCCCAAGTCTCTAGTAGATACAGGATTTATTCAGTTTTTGATGAGTACCGATGAAACCACATGTCGTAAGATATTTATTAAAAAAACTTACAACTGACATAGGTTTCCTAATTTTTTAATATTTTTAATACTTTTGTGTATCATTAAAAGTAATGTACAAAAGAAACCCAATCTTGAAATCCTTAAGACAAATATCGATTACAGAAATATCTCATTTTGTGGTTGGTAACTTCTTAAATCTTTTATGAACAACGTAATGCAGAATCAATATATTACATCTGAAATGCCAGCGTTTATATAGAGGTCTCCTGAGGCCGATATTTTTCTTATTATATTTGTGTGAAATAAAATTGTTCTTTATCCTTAGGTATCATTTTTTTTAGGTAAAATATGTTTAAAGTTGAAGAGGCAGTTTTACCATTAATATGTTTATTTAGTTCATAACAGTAACTCCAAATTAAATAAGCAAATAATTCCCTTCCAATCACCATATAAGAAAACTCAATTATTTTCAACTAATAGTACTGGCACCTTTCGCAAATGTATCTAGTAGTTAAATAAAAGAGAAAAACTACTTTTTTTATAATCCTTTGAAATATTAGTGAAGTTAAGGTTATTTTTTTTAACTAAGTCCATATTAACTTAATTTAATTACAACGTTGTGAACAATATACAGAATGTCTCACCAAGGTCGGTACAAATTTGGATAACCGGATTCATTGCGCATAACTTTTGTTATTGACATTTTGTTCTATCTCTCGACATAAAGGGTGGGGAAGCCCCTAATGTCTGATCAAAAAAAATTATTTTTTAAGGATTGGCTCATCAAAAGCCCGTAGTGTTATACCTTGTTGGAAAGGTATTTTCATGCTTTATCTCGTGGTGAATGCGTAATGTCATTTACCTCAATATGGAAACCTATAGATGGCGCTGTTTCAATGTTATAGTTTTCTTTACATAAATGAATTCAGCACAAAAAATGGATGAGATAGTATAAGTTTGAAATTTCTAACGAAGGAGTTGTTTATTTATTGGCGTTAGTTATCCAAGTGTAGGTTGAAAATATCTACATTTTGACGCCAAAAAGGGTTCGATATCTTTTTCTGTTATCAAGTTATTCATATATTAGTGAGTAAAAAATAAATAATGATAATGAATTGAGGAACACGACACTAACGAAAAGACATTTAATTACCAAAACAAAATGCGTTTATAAAAGAACCTACCTAAACCCACGCAAATGAGTGAGTCAATAACAACCTTAAATATAATAACAAAAACAATAACAAACATATATTGATATTATGTAAAAAAAGAACAATTAAATTTTAACAAAAAATGTTAAGATGTTTATAAATGCTCGAAATGCATACCATTATTTTCAATGCAGGAATTTAACCTTCACTGCGTGTTTATTAGGCAGGTTCTTTTATAAACGCATTTTGTTTTGGATGTCTTTTCGTTAGTGTCGTGTTCCTCAATTAATTAACATTATTTAGATAGAGATAGAACAAAATGTCAATAACAAGAATTATGCGCAATCAATCCGGCTATCCATATTTGTACTATTTAATGTACCTGAATAGGAAACTTTTCAGAAAAATTCAACTTTATGTTTTGGTATGTAGATTGCGCCCCCCTAGCGCCCGAGCTACGAACTTGAAAACTATTTCCAGCTATTTCTCTTGATCGATTTATTCATCAAAATTTTTTCCCGAAGCTCTAGGACCTATACTTTCTATAATATCCTACCTCACCGACCTTAGTGGGACACCCTGTACATTTATGAAATAACTGCAGATTCCCAAGTCTCTAGTAGATACAGGATTTATTCAGTTTTTGATGAGTACCGATGAAACCACATGTAAATAAAAAAAATAGAGGAAAATATGTTTTTGTTAGTGTTATAGATTAGGATTTGAAATTTGTATCTGTCCTCTTGAAGACATAATCCTTCACTTGACAAAAAGCAATTACCCTGAACAGAGATAACAGTGCCCTCGTAATTCCAAATTTATATATATTTTTTTTGTTTGATTTATCTTCTCAAATGTCGCCCTCTAATTGTGGTATTAGCGTTGTCAAGAATAAAAGCACGGTTAGACTATAGGTACGTATCTTTTTCATTTAATTTTATGTGTATTTTTATTTTTAGTTTCAAATCAGTCCTCGACTGCTGCAGAAACAGGCCTAGCACTCATGGATATTCGATCAATTATTCTTATTAATTTAATTTTAGATTATGTAATTTCGTTAATACACATTGAGATTTCCAAAACGTGTCATAAGAACTTATACCATTATTTCTATGAATAGAACCCTAAACATTTTTCGCATAATTTCACCCTGCATAATTGAAGTAACGTTTCAGCAATCTTAAATATCGTCAATTTCGGCAGTTAAAAATGTATGGATACTACCAAAATTTGCCAAAGCGACCAAGTCCCAATATTTGCATGAACAAGGTTTATTTTGGTGCGACAATGATTTTCTGATGAGACGTTCTAAAGGGAGGCTCGCCGGATACACAGAAGGGAAACGCAAACTTGAACTGATTAGATTCAACAAACCAAAGTAAACAAAACCTTTGCCTTTCCTATTACTGAAACAGGCCACGGACGACGTTATTATTCTATAAATATTTGTGCCTCTGCCGGGTTCAAAGGCCACAAGATAAAGAAGGGAGGAGAGATAATATGTCTATCCGAGGAAATGTTCTGCTTTCTTTATGGATATGTTGTCCGCCTCTGATAAATTCGTCTTAAAAAGAATGCGATTATTCGAGAAAGATATAAATAGCTTCACACTCTAAAACGAATATGTATGAAGAATTGCATACAGGGTGCATAAAATTAAAAAAAAACAGAACATATTTTTTTGTTCATTCTGTGATGAGAAGATTTTATTTGTAATGTCAGCGCTCTCTACGTGATATCAAGGCATTTAATTCAGGCATTCTTATTAGTACCTATTAAAATATTAAATGCCAAGCTTAATAAAAATTATTTTGTTAACACCATTTTACTACCTTATGTCGACGCTTTACTTTTTTACGGTGAATAAATACATTTTTTCTAGCATTTTTTCCACTCAAGGTAACATAACACTAAAGGTATTGGTAAGTAGGTAGTTGAGTTTAGTTGAGGCCTACCTATTCGTAATTTCTAGTAATTACAAATTTTGAAAATGATTTTTCTTAATTTGTTGTTTTTAATTGATTGCTCGTTTTTCAAATAAAATGAAAAACACTCTTTAAAAAAAACAGAAATTAAATCACTGAATCACTAATGTGAATTTCACTGAATAGAGCCTTTATAAATTATTACAACCTGCGAGACGACCGAGTTTAGGCAACCAACATTGCATACCTGGAACCGTCAACTAAAAACTCCTCTATCTTACTGTCATCAATATTAACGGTTCGTTTGCAATGAACAGATTAATTGATTGAATAATATTTTGTGAAAAATTACGCCAATTAACAGTCGGTGAAACAAAATGTTGTGTTTTAATGTAAATTTGATCTTATTGTTTTTTGTTACCTGGAGAAAATAAAATTCCTGTCTCAGACAAAATTAATGATTGTAATCATTCATGAAGGCTATGTATTTTGGCATCAAATTATCCAAGCATGTATCTCTTGAAATTATAATATAAACATAGAAAACACCCAGTATATGTTGTTCAAATAAAATATTTTATACGGCTCCACCAACTTGTAACAAACCAGTGAATGAACTTTGCTGAACTTGCCAGACAAAACTGTATTGTCTGAATTAAACAAGTATGGTCTTACTAAAGTTCTCAGACTTTGCCGAATTACGTTATAAAGTATCTGGTGATGGTAGTTTGGAGGAAATTGTTTTTTCCTAAGTAGAATTAGCATGTTTATGTAACAATTCGAGATATAAGAAATGTGTGCGTGTTTCGAAGGACATCCCCTAGGTAGTTACGTTAAAGTTTTCTACTGGTACATCTTTAATGAAATGTCCTACAGATGGAAATAAAAATAAAAAGTTTGCAACGGAACTCGGTCGTAAACATTTTCAAGTTTGAATGTTTACTCCAACAGATGATTGCTTCTTATGACTCGTTGTTTATTACAGTGCTTGAAAATGTTATACCAAATAATGTGTTTACATTACTTATTCAATTCCTGTAGTGACATCTCTTAGATTTTTTGCAATATATGGGGTGTAACAGCAATACTTTCAAGACTTCTCTCGTTAAAATAAATAAAAAAAACGATTACTACTTTTTCCTAAAATGCATCTTATTTAATGTATCACCAAAAACTAAAAAAATGTTTTTGTTCATTTCTTATCTATGTCCAAAAACAATTTTATTTAACTTTAAGACCGTATACATCAAAGCAGTTAATAGTTAACATGTTTATAAGTTAAACTAGCTGCATTTTTCATGCTCTAGGTATACTATGTCTCAAATAAGTTTTTTTTTTGTTTTATATAACATACTCTTTATCAGGATTTAATTGATTTATTGCTCTTATGTTTTCCAAGGATGCTTCATAGGGTATTTTAAAACTGAGTGTAGAAATTTTATCGTAAAAATTTTGTACTGCTTCGAACGCTGGCAGACATTAACATTTGTAAATTTACATTATTTTCAGTACCTTTGCTGTGCAGATAAAATTTATTTCAAGCAAATGTCAATTTCGCAGTCACCTGCTTTCTTGAAGTTTCATGAAGTTAAGTGAAATAAATATTTTATTAAGCTTACATACAGAAGTATTTTCAGAGTAAAAAAATCGGGAAAATGCGTCGAAATACACTTAAAAGGAAAATCTAAGTCATATTTACAGTCATATTTCTTTACGAAATTATTATCTGTTAAATAAGTGTATCTATGAAAACTAGTTTCCGTTTACAAATCTTCTACATTTATTAGTATTGAAACCAAGTTTGTTAGGATAAAAGTTCTATTTTGTCATTACAATCAGTATCTACGTTATTGCTAGTGTTGTAAATTTTTTAGATCACAACATAAATAAGAGAAGTTCTCTGGGGATCACTTATGCAATCCTCTAAAATTTGATAACTTTACTGATACGTTAGCTTATCTTGTAAGATCATTATTTGTCTTGTGTGCAGATGGCTGCAAAAAATTAGAATAGTTTCAAGTCGTGTTAGTCCATGCTAATTAGCCAAAAAACCAACAAATAGAAGAAATAATTCATATACAAATAATATTTTGTCCAGGGATAATTGATAGGAGTAGAAGTAAGGACCCGAAAGTTCCCACCCTAACGGTGAGTGCAACCACCCTTTTTTCATGAAAAACTAACTACGGTTTTCGCGTTTTTCTTCGAAACCATCACGCTGACGGGAAAAAGGTATAGACACGGAAATGTTCTCTATTAAATTCTACACGAAAAAATGTCCTATAGATTATTTAACCTATCTCCACTGGTTTCCTTCTTTCTGCATTCAAAGTGGGGGGTAGTTTGGAGCACTCCGCGAAAAATCGGTCCTATGCCATTTTTCAGAGCGAATATCTATAAAATGGCTGATTTGACGTAGGAAGTGATTAAAATCAAAGTGTTAGAGCGAAATCTCCTCTACAATATTCATGTATCAGTTTTTGTTAATAGTTTAGAATCTGTAAATTAAAATAACTTTGAGGGCCCGTAACTTGTTAACGAAGGCCCGTATGAGAAAAATTTATATGAAGAACTGATATTTTTTCTCATCTACTTATACTCGACTTTTTATATCAAAGTCCCTCAAAAATTCTGTCAATTTACCCATGTGACGTAGGTAATGTTAATTTATTAAAGCTAAATTATAATTGATTGATTTATAATGTTTCGCTTGGGTTAATTAATGTTGCGAACCCGGGTAGTAACCTCGACTAACCTTTTTGTATTTTTAATCAGTGTAATTAAAGCTTAATTAACACAATATTTATTTATTTGAGAATTGCCAAATAAAGTCTTAAAAATAATTACTATCACTGAATTGTCTTACTAAAAATAGCTGCGTGCGGTAACGGATANAATTTGTTGTAAAAATAAGAATTATAATCATTATTATGTTAAAAACGACGAAAATCTAAAAAATATTTAAGTTTGACCGGTTATAGTAATTGAAGTAAAAAATCGATTTAAGTAAAATCGATTTTTTTGCTTTTCTCTCAAATTGTTTATTAACGATTTTTTGCGTAAAATTTTCATTTTAAATTTTTTAAAGAAGCCACGTCGATGGGAAATTCAATTCTCTAAATAATTTTTCCTATGAACTATAGGGAAATTTCGTTTTCGAGCTACAATTAAAAAACTGAAAGGGGTGCATTTTCACCCCTATCTCCAATTCCCACCTTCTAATTTAATAGAACTCAGCGTTTTTTTCATCTAAAATGATCATTTGAACGACTCATGCAATAAAATATCTTGAACGTCATAGTTCCTTTTAAAAACCTATAATCAAAAGAGACCGGAAAAGTTAGTAGAAATATGCTTTAAAGCAAAATCTAATAGTCCAATTAAATGAGCCTTTAAATCACAATTTGGTCAACTTGCCTGAATTTTTGATACAAATTAGTTTGAGGTATATAATAACAATAAGTGACAGTATTTTTTTTTTCAACCCCCGGATAGGAATGAAAAATGATAAGAAAAAGGGGTTTTTCCAGATAACTCAAAAGGGGTAAAAGCTAAAAAAAATAGTTTCTTATAAAAGTCATAAATCATAAAATTTTGCATAAAAATGGCCCATGGACTTTTTCTTGTAATTCAGAAATTTAAAAAATCATAATAAGCAGAAAAATGAATTAATATTATATATTTTTTAAAATGTAATCTTTCTTTTCAGAAAAATAAATATATTTTTTAATTTTTAATGAAAAAGTTAACAATTTCAATTTTTTAATCGTTAATTTTTATCATTTAACACTAAAACAATTTTTTTTATGCCATTCGATTGATTATTTAAAATAATAAATATTTGCTTTCGGAATTTTGTTTTACGACAAAGATAAAAAATCACGTTCGTTTTGTGAAATTGTTATAACTATTTTATTAAAACTTAAAAAATATCTATTTCTCTGAAAAAGTAGTTTACATTTTTTAGAGTAGATTGAAAAAAAAAAAATATAAAATTAATTCATTTTTCTGCTTATGATTTTTTAAATTTCTGAAATCATCCCTTAACTTTTAGTCTCCCTAACACTGTTAATTTTAATAGTACAAGAAAAAGTCAATAGATCATTTCAATTTTTAATTTTATGCTCTACAATTTTTATAAGAAACTTTTTTTTCTATCTCTTACCCCTTTTGAGTTATATTGAAAAAGCTCTTTATTTTATCTTTTTTCACCCTTGGCCGGGGGTTGAAAAAAAAATTACTGTCATTTGTTATTATTATATACCTCAAACTAACTTATATCAAAAGTTCAGGCCAAGTTGACGACATAAATAAGAGAAGTTCCCTGGAGATCACTTATCCTCTAAAATTTGATAACTTTACTGATTCGTTTAGCTTACCTTGTAGGATCATTTGTCTTGTGTGCAGATGGCTGCAAATTAGAATAGTTTCAAGCCGTGTTATTCCACGCTAATTAGCCAAAAAAAAACAGCAAATAGAAGAAATAGTTCATATACAAATAATACTTTTTCCAGGGATAGTTGATAGGAGTAGAAGTAAGGACCCGAAAAGTTCCCACCCTAACGGTGGGGGCAACCAGTTTTCACTAAAAATTATCCCCGGGTGGGACTTAATTACGGTATAATTCAATGCCGGTAGGGGCATATAGCTCTCGGAGTAGTTGTTTCTCGCAACACTGACAATTCAAACATTGTGTTACGCCCTCTGTGGGTGGCAGTCGTGCAACAAAGCACCTGCAGTTAGCAGGTCGCTTCCTACTGTAGCCATTTGAATGGCACAGTTGGGAGTCCGCACGACAGATGGAGCCATTTGGCTCCCGCGTACAATGTATTTCTTTGTCGTGATGATACGACGAAGAACAGCTGAGTCGTTTGTCGGTTGTCTAACCTATGACACACTGATGAGGACTAATAAGTCCGAAACCGGTATGTGCCTGCTGGGTTAAACTGATGGCAAACGATCCTAGCTGTTGCACTAGGTGTTGCGAGTACAATTCAATGCCGGTAGGGGCATATAGCTCTCGGAGTAGTTGTTTCTCGCAACACTGAAAATTCAAACATTGTGTTACTCCCTCTGTGGGTGGCAGTCGTGCAACAAAGTACCTGCAGTTACCAGGTCGCTTTCTACTGTAGCCATTTGAATGGCACAGTTGGGAGTCCGCACGACAGATGGAGCCATTTGCGCTCCCGCGTACAACTTAATTACGGTTTTTCGCGTTTTTCTTCGAAAGCATCACGCTGACGGGAAAAAGGTACAGAAACGGAAATGTTTTCTACACAAAAAATGTCCTATAGATTATTATTTAATGAGGTTTATCGGGTACGGAAGTACGTCTAAAGACTCTAAAGTCTAACGAGAGTTTTTATAGATTCGCTAGTGACTAAAGTAGTAAACCTTTAGATTTGGCCGACTTTGTTTGAATGCCTAAGCTTGAAATATACATCATATGTCACACCTGCGAATTTCAAATAATACGCTACTTCGAGAATAGCGGCGTTGCCGCTATCACGCTTATGGAGGTTAAGTTAGTCAACGACAGCAGTTTGAAGGAGAATTATTATAAATTATGTATCTTACAAGTACCTAATCNATGTTTTAACACAAAACAAAAAATTTAACTATAAATATGAACTAGGTACATCATAGTCCACGCTAATTAGCCGGAAAAGCAGAAAATAGAAGAAATAATTCATATACAAATAATATTTTGTCCAGGGATATTTCATAGCAGTAGAAGTAGGGACCCGAAAAGTTCCCACCCTAACGGTGGGCGCGACTACTCTTTTTTCACATAAAAACTACCCTCCGGGACTTCACTATGGTTTTTCGCGTTTTTCTTCGAAACCATCACTTTAACGGGAAAATAGTACAGAAACGGAAATGTTCCCTATTAAATTCTGCAAAATGTCCTGTAGATTAATAACTTATCCCCACTGGTTTTCTTCTATCGACGTTCAAAGTGGGGGGTAGTTTGGAGCGCTCTGCGAAAAATCGGTCCTACGCCATTTTTCAGAGCGAATATCTATAAAATGGCTGCTTTGACGTAGGAAGTGATTAGAATCAAAGTTGTAGAGCGAAATCTCCTCTACCATATTTATGTGTCAGTTTTTGTTAATAGTTTAGAACCTGTAAATAAAAATAACTTTGAAGGCCCGTAACTTGTTAACGAAGGCCCGTATGAAAAAAGTTTACATGAAGAACTGATATTATTTTGACCTCATCTATTTATACTCGACTTTTTAAATCAAAGTCCTTCAAAAATTCTGTCAATTTACCCATGTGACGTAGGTAATGTTAATTTATTAAAGCTAAATTATAATTGATTGATTTATAATGTTTCGCTTGGGTTAATTAATGTTGCGAACCCGAGTGGTAACCTCGAATAACCTTTATATATTTTTAATCAGTGTAATTAAAGCTTAATTAACACAATATTTATTTATTTTGAGCATTGCCAAATAAAGTCTTAGAAATAATTACTATCACTGGCCTTACTAAAAATAGCTGCGTGCGGCAACGGATAAAAAGAAATGAAAGCGTTGATAATCATCTGAATAAATTTGCTGAAATGCATTATTATTTCTCGTTCTTATAGCCGACTTAATTCTATTAAGTTATACAACCTTGACACAGCGTGAATAATGGGTAAAGCCTTTTTCGCAGTAATGCATTTTTATTATACCTACAAAATGTTTATAAACTTGGAAATTACCTTTTAATGAATACTTTATCATGTTATATTAAACAATGCGACACAAAAAATAAGAAATTAATAAATACTAGCCCTATTGAGAACTTCTGGAGCCAAGAGGGAATGACATGTTGTACAAACCACAAAGGACACCCTCTTTTAGTTTCAGTATCCCGGGCTACATTTTGGTATTCATAAATTATACTATCTCAAGAGCAAATAAACACTTGGCTGGCGCATTTCCGAACAGCTGATATCTGATTCAAAGCAACCACGATAGTTTTCATAATAAAATATGTATATTGATTCCCATTATTATTACAATACTCTAAAAAATAAGCAAGTGTTACAAAACGTATAATCTCCGATCTAATTCGGCGTTTTTTCTTTGAAAGACAGACAAAAAACTATATTTTCTCATAATCATAATAATTATTATTTTCCGGTCAAATTTGACAGAATGGTTAACGATTTTTATATTTAAAATCTGACTACGCCACTGGATTCTGTATCTCCTCCATTGTGTTTGCATCAAATTTTATGAAAAAATATTCATTGCTAATTGAAAAATGAATATTGTGTTTTATAATTCCTGTCCCCTTTAAATGGAATTAGTAACAATCTATGGAACCGTAAATAAAATAAATATTCAGAAAAAGTGTTCACTTATTTGCTCTTTTTAATGTTAGACTTTTTGCTGTAAGGTGTAGTGAAATCAAAAAGTGGACAAAAAAACAACAAAAAAGAACTGAGGGAGAGAATAACTCCCGGTGGGCATATCATGGACTAAAAAAGGTCAAAATAACGTAGTTTTGGTTGATATAACGTTCAAACTAAAATTTAACGTTATTGATTACACAAATTTTCAACTGAACTTTGAAAAAACGCTTGATAAATAGGGCTGTCAGAACTGAGCTGGGGGACATAGGCGTACGCATTATTTATTAGAAAGCAACAAATTAAATTGTTTACAATACACCACTGTAATTACCAATGAATGGAAATTAATTACGCAACATCCGCATGATAACAAAGACAACAGTATACTAATGTGACGTGAACGTGAAAAGCTTTCTGTGGTGGCGGCTCTCGCTTGTCCCGCTTGGCACGCCATTGAATTGCAGCTCTCTCTCTCTCTCCGGCAGCTTAATTATAACTTATTAGAAACGTTAAATGTACAGGTAACCTAAGTGTTACAATTAAATGTCATAAAAATGAAAAATTTGACAAAAAAATTATCGTAATTTAATTACGATAAAATCAAGACAACAAACATTAAACTGACACTATAATTAATAGTACGTGAGAAAGATTTTAAGTGACGTAAATTGTTGTTATATAGAACATTCAAATGCGATATATTGCAGTGCAGAAAAATCGTAAAATAACGCCAAAATATAATGTTGACTGGCGGAGTATTTCAATATAAGAAATCAATAAACGTTATCTTAACGTTCGGGTTTTCAGGAGAGTACAATAAAATTACTTTCCACTTATTTAAGAATATTTATAGAAACTAGTCGAAAGCGATGTAACAAATGCATAGGAATAAAACAGAGGTTTGACAGACATTCAAAAACATCTGATATTGTTTCTGCAATTTCTGTGTATATATTCATGGCTTATGTCATTATTTGTATTTTTTTATTATTCTTAATTATAATTAAATGTTCATAAAAATTATTGTTCAACTTAGAACTGTACCTTTTAGAAAACAATAGAGAACATTATGTTTGTTTAATTTACTTTTTTCACAAAAATTGCTTACTCTGTTTTACAAGAACAGAATTAATGGAAACCATTACTATTAATTTTACATTTAGCAATTAATACTTTTGAAATTTAGCACAAACCTAATTGAAGTACAGGCGCACAGTACTGTCCACCTCTGTGTATTACAGTTTCAACAGGTACTAATAGATCTTTAATATCCTTGATGTTGCTGTCATGCCTATTTCTTTTAATCACCATATATAAAAATCTAAAGGATTTAATTCTAAATGATCGAAAGGCCATGGAATTGGACTATAGTGTCAAATACACCTGTTAGAAAAATTTCATGATTTAAACATTCCTGTACAGCACGAGAACAATGAGGTGAAACCTCATTATGTAAATACTGCATTGCGTGACGGACATTACAAGGTATTTCTTTTTCAATAAGAACCGTTAAATCATTTCAAATAACGTTATCCGATTAATCAGTTTTCAGACCTAAAAGCTACTATTAAAAAATTGTTCCATTCCCGATTCAAATACCTCCGAGTCACCTAAAGTTGTAGCAGAGAAGGCTTGGCGTTGCAGATAATTTGTTAGTAAATTAAAAAATTCAGTACGTATCTTGTTATAGCACAGCCTCCATGTGCGTTATACAACCGATTAGACGTACCATACTTCATAAAACGTAAAGACCTTAGTCGTCCTCGATGAGATGATAATTGACGAGAATCATGTGCTCCTTGAACGAGGGGTGTAGTTTTGCAGCACTTGGTGCATAGCGAAGTGAAAAAACATTCACTTACATTGGCTTTGTAAATCACAGCACTTTCTCTTCACCGTATATCAATTGCATATCACCAATATCTGATTTATGTAATTGTGCGCCACTGTAACTTTAAAAGATTAAGCACTAATCACAATGACACATGATTTCTACAATTTGACCCACCCTATACCAATAATCCATTTTAATTTTCTTATAGGTATTGATGGAAACAAATAACATTGTATTACTATATAATATAAATCAATAATAATGTAATTTCAAATAAGGTCATTTTGGCCTTTACATTATTAAGACCGTGCATGTGGTAAACTTTGTCCAATATTAAGTTAAATAGTTAGCGAGATGCTAGCAGAGTTGGGTAATGAAATTTGTTACAAAACGAAATCATTTCGGATTATTGCATGATATTTTTAATATTCAAACTTTGGTCGAGCAGACTTCTCGGATGAATGCAAAGCGAGAGTTAAGTAGGTATTAATTTTTGCAGATTGATAATATAAAAAAATATAAAAAATGTACCTAGGTATTGTTTTAATAATTTACAATGAAATTTTGTGAACAGAAATTGACCAACAAAGTAGAGAAACTGGTGTGGATATTCATTTTTCATATTCAGTACACTATTTATCAAATTAGGGAAACAGTGGTCAACAAATCATAAATTTCACATATGCTCGGTATTACTTACTTTGTTACATGTATTATTTATTTTTTATTATATTTATAGAAAAATACTACAGAAAATTTTAGCGCTAACCTAAATAACACACTGATGTAAATAAAACATATACAGGGTGTTCTGAAAGTCTGTCAGGAAACTCCGGAAAGTTCTTTTTTTATTTTCCTATTTAAATAACTTATTTAATTCGAGCTTGATTAGTCTCTCATTTGGCACACACACTAAGTAGGTGAAGCTCTATTGGACCAGTCAGAGAAAAGTTTCCCTATGCGCCGCTAGAGAGCACTTTACCTAGAACTCAAAATTTGTTTTGTTCATAACTTTTTTCTCTTGCTAGACATCACAGAAATTTAAACATTATTGAAAAGTAAAACAATATCAGCAAAAATTATGTACCTGATCGTCTCTCTGAAGATATCAGCGATCGTGCTCGAAGGAATCCACATTTTCTGCACTCATTCTGTTTTTCTGATGAATGTACAGGGTGATTCACTATATTTTGACCCCCCCTTTAACTTTTTTATTTTAAGAGTCATAAAAAAATGTGACGATTTTTTATGAATTTTTCGAAAATGATAGTAGAAAAACAAATGAAGTCCAAACAAAATGGCCGCGGATGTTAACTTTGTTAAGTTAAATAGAACACCCTGTATATTTTTACATATTTGGATAGAACGTTCCCTGTCGAGCATAGCCATATAGAGTTTATTTTGTCCATCTGTAACAATAAGCAAGATACTTTAAAAAAAACGAAAAGAAGGTTTTTTATTAAGAAAATAATACATCTTGTAATTGTTAGATCTCTTTCAGGCATTTCTGCCTTTTTACAATTACGTAAGGATTTACAGATTTAGTTATAATATATTTTGATATATCGCACATTGATACGGTCCAAAATGCGTATAGGTAATGTAACGAAATCTCACTAATTAGGCCGTGAGAGGTCTAATTACTCATGGACATTATATGGTAGGTCGTGACAGTGACAGGTAGTAATGTCTTGACAACATTGTTATTGATTGACAGTATGTATTATTATTTAATTAAAATAGGTTACACAGAAGTAGAAAATTATTTAGAATTAAAATAGAGTATGGAGAAGAACTTTGCTCTATTTTAATTCCTATAATATTTCAATTTTCTACTTCTGTGTAACCCATTTTAATTAAATAATAATACAAACTGTCAAACAATAACAATGTTGTCATGACATTACCTGTCACTGTCACGGCCTACCATATAACATTGTCCATGAGTAATTAGGCCTCTCACGGCCTAATTAGTGAGATTTAGTTAAAATACCTATACGCATTTTGGACCATATCAATGTCCGATCTGTCAAAATATATTATAACTAAATCTGTAAATCCTTACGTAATTGGAAAAAGGCAGAAATGCCTGAAAAAGGTTTAACAATTACAAGATGTCTTATTTTCTTAATAAAAAACCTTCTTTTCGTTTTTTAATAGTATCTCGCTTATTGTTAGCGATGGACCCAACAAACCCTACATGACTATGCTCGACAGGGAACGTTCTATCCAAATATGTAAAAATATACAGGGTGTTCCATTTAACTTAACAAAGTTAACATCCGCGGCCATTTTGTTTGGACTTCATTTGTTTTTCTATTATCATTTTCGAAAAATTCATAAAAATTCGTGCAACTTTTATATTTCACATTTTTTATAACTCTCGAAACTAAAAAGTTAAAGGGGGGTCAATATGTAGTGAATCACCTTGTACTTTCCAACTTGCTGGTCAAGAGTAAATCCACGCATTTTTCATCAAACTCATACGTAGCATCCGAGGAGATTGAATGTTTGGGCGAACACATTGGGAGGTGCATAGGGCTTTTCTTCCTACCGGAAAATGTGGATGGAAACATGTATCTGAATCTACTGGAAACAAATATCTACCCAATGATTGTGAAAGTATGGGAAAATGGCAACGCTTTGCCAGAACAGGATATGTGGTTTCAGCAGGATGGTGCTCCACCACATTATGCCGTAGCTGTGAGTGATTTTCTTAATCAGAACTTTCCAAATATCTGGATAAGACGCAGATGTTCAATTGAGTGGCCTCCCAGATCGCCAAATCTAACGCCCCTAGACTTTTTTCTATGTGGAGAGACTTAATGTTGAAAATTTATGCAACACGACTGAACTCTCTTGAAGAGCTTTGCGGGCGAATCGTTGTGGTCAGATAACGCCCGAAATGCTTCGAAATGTTCGTTAGGGAAGTGAATCAAAGATTTTATTATTGTTTGGAAGCGGAGAGGAATTTGAACATTTAATAAAATAACATTCTTTCATTCATTGATATTTTGTCTTATTCTTTAAGTGAAGATTTTATTGTCATATTCAAACCAAAATTTAAAAAGTTGTATGTAGTCGTGAGCAGAATTGAAAAAGCTTTAAAATGAGGTGAGACTCAACATAGGGTGTCATTTAAAGTTTAGTAAGGGTATTTTATACCCTTGTCTAAGGGGCAGCTTCCAAGACACACTTACGCCATCACGTGTCCCCTTTGAAAAGAAAATCGACGTATCTCGGGTTTTTTATGTTTTTTTAAAAATTAAATTCCGATATTTTCCAGGAGGGAAGTTTTAATTCGAGCACTCTGTATAACGTTTATATA
>NW_019416427.1:585589-599454 GCF_000390285.2 Anoplophora glabripennis | reverse complement strand
GAGAAAAATTGTGATAGGGCCAGTCCGTTTCTGGACACCTGATAATAGCAAAAAGTTGATTTTAGCATCAAATCGTAGAGCTCCATGTGTAATACAACGTACGAAAATTTTATTAAAATATACAGGGTGGTTTCAAAGTTATAACCCTAAACGTTAATTTCTAGGTACCCCTTTGACCCCCCATAACTCCGTTAGGGGGCACATTAGGAAAAAAATTATAGGAAGGACTAGATTTATTTTGACCTCCCCTACACACTCCGGAGTGATTAGGAGGTACTTACCGGACACCCTGTATATATCCGATGATTGTGGAGGTATGGGAAAATGGCAACGCTTTGCCAGAAGAGGATGTGTGGTTTCAGCAGGATGGTGCTCCACCACATTATGCCGTAGCTGTGCGTGATTTTCTTAATCAGAACTTTCCAAATCTCTGGATAAGACGCAGGGATTCAATTGAATGGCCTCCCAGATCTCCAAATCTAACGCCCCTAGACTTTTTTCTATGTGGAGATACTTTATGTCGAAAATTTATGCAACACGATTGAACTCTCTTGAAAAGCTTTGCGGGCGAATTGTTGAGAAATATGGTCAGATAACGCCCGAAATGCTTCGAAATGTTCGTTAGGGAAGTGGAGCAAAGATTTTATTATTGTTTGGTAGCGGAGAGGAATTTGAACATTTAATAAAATAACATTCATTCATTCATTGATATTTTGTCTTATTCTTTAAGTGATGATTTTATTGTCATATTCAAACCAAAATTTAAAAAGTTGTATGTAGTCGTGAGCAGAATTGAAAAAGCTTTAAAATGAGGTGAGACTCAACATACAACTTTGTCACACTTCCCGCCGATCGTCTTACTACCTATCTGCACACTGTTCTCACTTCAACTGCCTATCTTCAACTCACTAGGCTTCCTTTCAGAATTTCCTACCTAAGTGCCTGTTTTTTGTGCTTCCTTCTATCGACCGTTAATATTACTTTTTCATGATTATACAACACCTATGTAACAGGTGACGTCGAAGTTGATAAGATAAGTACGGTTTTGCACAATACCTACATTATTTTTTACACTCATAATCTTGTATTAATTAGTACAAGTGTTATGTACACGAGATAGCAACTAAAGTTTACATTAATTTAATAATGTTTTTAGTAAATAATTTGTCTGTTAGATTTTTGCAAGTATTTTCCCACTGATGTTGAATATTAAATTATGATGGGTTAGTTTAGTTAATGTGTCTTTCTTAGAAAGGCAAAGTAATGCTGAAACATTGCTGAAAATTGAAATCCTCTTCGCATTAATTCTATTATTATATAATTTACATATCCATACCATATTACATAATAAATTTCTTGTTCATCTGAGTGTAATTTTCATGTAACCTCTGATATTAAAATGGAATTTACATCATTGAATATGAAATGTTGAGCTCATTCAAGGAAGTATTACTTGATATCTTTGGGTTAAAAAAGATGAAATTGTAGATTTAGCTGTCACGCAGAAACCGTTGACATTGCGGATAAAATTTTTACATCGAAGTGTGCCTCGATAAAAAGTATTTCAACGAGTATTTAATTTTTTGCCAGAAAACCAATAAAGTAGAAACGATAACAGTTAATCTTTGGATACGATGGGCATATTTTTAAACTCATCACCCTTATTGTACATGTACAGTGTGGCCATAAAAAGTTTATAATATATGTATACAAAAATTATATTTCTGAAATTGATTTTAACGCATATGTTTGTAGTAATAAATAGGTTTTCTTTTAAACTGGGGTTTAAAACGTAAATACAGTACTTACGATATTTGTTGAGATAGAATTCTTGGAATTAACAGTATTCGATAAGGTAGAAAGATAATGGCGTTACGGCCTAAGAGCTTGCAGTGCATACTCTGTTTTGCAGTTGCGAAGGCGTGTTTCTTCGTAAGTGTATTTATTGTCCTGTGCATTTTCAGTGTAATTTCTTATTAAAATAAATTAACCGAGGTAAAAAATAAAGCAAAAGGAATTTATTTCCCAGTCGAAAAGTTCGTGTTTAACGTGTATAAAAATAATTACTTTAGGACAATTTTTCCAAATGAATATTGTTTAGGCCGCGAGTAATATTAATGGACTGTATGACAAAGACATCAAAATAGAAATCATGTAACTATATGTATAAATGACTTACCAATTATAATTGATAACGCCTCTTGTGATAGTTTGAAGGTGAAGGGGTAGGGAAAAGAATGGGAAAACGAACTATTCACTTCCTTAAATTTGTCATTCACGCAAAAACTGCATTTTCCCTCTTATTTAGTATGAATTTTACGCTACACTATCTTTCATATTTCTATGGATTCTAACTAGGTACGACCCAAAAACCAAAAAAAAATCGCGTACCCTGGGCGCGTAAAAAAAAACTAGAGAAACATGCCAATAAAGGCGCAACAAAAACACAAGTTCAATTGCCATGTATGGCAGTGGCGCGACCAAATATAATTTTTTCGCAGAATTTGCTCAAGTGACGGCTGTATGTAATTATTAAACATAGTAAAAAACAACACATTGTTTATAAATTCGATCGTCTGCTCTAAGAAAACGGACACTTCACTTTGAGGATCCCACCCTACCATCCTGAATTAAATCCGATTGAAATCATATAGTAGCATAGAGAAATGTTTCATTTAAATTGAAAGCTGTGAAAGCTTTGACAGAAGAAGAATTTTCACCAGTTACTGTCGAAGACTGGATGAAATGTTGCCAACATATTATTACAGTTAGTTGAAGATAATTATTTGCAAAACGAGATTCGAGTTGATGTTTTACTAGAAGACTTGATTATAACAGCTTCTGATGGTGAAAGTTCTAGTGATGATGATTTCGATCAGATACGGGTCTGTAATAGGTTAGTTAAGTACTGGTTTCTTTGTTTATTCTCTTTTTGTACCAGCGTGTTTAATTGTATTGTCTTTTAATTTAAAGGCGCCATATTCATAATAGTGTTTTTAAGCTTATCAAATAATAGTAATATTATGTCATGCCATCTGGGTATTTTTAAAGACGCCGTAGCAAAACGAATATACAGGCGCAACAAACGATCAAACCATCAAGGTTTTAGGTACTGAAATCTACGAAAATACTAACTTTTTTATATACAACTCCACATGTAAATATTCTTATAACATTTACTTGCTTAGTCCTACATATAAAATTGTTTACTTTTATTTATAAGTACGTGAAAATGATCCTTAAAATGTGAGGTTAGAATAACAGCAAACTCATGTTTTACAATCGATTTTTTTAGTTATTATTTTATTTGAGTAAATTTAAATAGTAACAATGAATAAATAGAACATCAAGGATTTTATTTATGTGCTTACTTTTGTTTTACACGTTTTACTTTTCAAGATTTCAGTACCTAAAAACGCCAGGAATTTGACTATTTCTCGGCCAGAGATATGGTCACTTTAATTATTATTTGTATTATACTGTACTGTAAAGGACATAAAAACATATTTTAATAAAAAAATTTACTTTATATATTTCAAAGCATGCCCCTGACGCGGTAAATTGTTACAGTAGTCCCGATAACAGAACTTTATTGGCTTATTCTTTTCTTGGAATTCTATCTCAAAGAATATTGTATGGATTTTTAACGGGTGTTTGTTCGAAATTAATTAACAGTTACTTTGCAAAATTAGAATAAGAAAAGGGTACAGAATGTATCGCCCTCTAGCAACACTCCTACTTGCCACAAGAAGTGTGTCGATGAAGTCAGATGCTGTCGTACCGTACAATATTGTGGAAATGGGATTGGTATATATCAGTTCATTCGTTATGGCAGATTTAAACATTAAATTAGTTATTAAATGATTTAAGTGTTTATTCTTAAGCAAAAATGATCTATCAAGGAGAGTAAGGGCGAAGAATAATAATATAAATCCACCCAGTGCATAAAACGTCTTTGTAATACCTGGAAATGGCAAAACAAAATAGAAATAGCGACCCCAAGTTATTTATTTGTCTAAATTTTTTACATTATTTGATAGAAAAGCAATTTCCTATTTGTGATTTGAGCCTGGAATTCATAAATCTAAGAAACTTTACACAACAGAGTATATTATGTCTCTCTCCTTCTCCCTCTCTGTCTTCTTGCCTCTCTCTTTCTCTCTAGTACTAACCGATGCCGTGACACGCGCTTATAAAGTGAATAACTATGTAAATAAAATAAATCTAGATAAAATCTGACATCATGAGATATTTTGCTCGAGAGGTTGAGTATCGATCACAATCTTACACACTTTATGAATGATTACAAGTCACGTGACCAGTAATTTTGTTTGGAACAGTAATTTTATTTCCTTTATGTTGGTAGTTAAATTTTAGCAAAAACGCAACAATTTTTCACGAGATTTTGGTCCACCAATCAGCGATCGCATTATCTCGAGTGTAAACATAATGGTTTGTTATTGTTCATTGTAAACAGATCATTAATATTGGTGATGCTCAGTTTTAGATATTTTTAGTTACCAATACCAATCGTGCAATGTTGGATTGCCTAAGCTCGGCGGTCAGGTGGCTTGTAAACATTTCCGAAGTCTCTCTATGTACTCGCCTTATTTACGTAAACCCATGAACAAGGGTACTAGATTTGAAAGCACAGGGTACTGCCTTAGAGCTCTGCGGGACTGTGAAGGGAGAGTACTAACTGGAGTCAAGTACCAATAGAAAAAAGCTCGAAGCAATCTAAATTCAAATGCAGATGGTAAAATGGTCATGTGTACTCTACGTCTACTAAATAATACTTTATACAGGGTGTTTTTAAATGAAGTAGCAAAAATAGTACCAGTGAATGTAGAGCCAAAAATAAGAGGATTGAAGTAAAAATATCTTATATGAAAGTTGCACCCCTGAGGCGATATACCCTCAAGGGATTGAAATGAAATTAACATTTAATTTTTTTTCTTTAACATGGGGAATGCTAGAGACACGAAACTTGGCATGAGCATCCTACTAATAAAAAGACAACTTTTCTATATTTGTTCGATCATTGGCGTATTTTATAACGGAGTGAAACAGTCAACCCCCATTGCAATATTTTATTAGAAATTTGTTATATGAAGCAAATTATTTATTTGCAAATATTTATTGGGAAGACTGGTTTATTGCGCAACTCTTGTAATTTTTCGATAAAACCGATAGTTTACTAGTAAACAAATTAGATGCGTCATCGTTTCCTAAAGAGGTAATTGCGAAAATTTGTAAAAATAAAGTAGGCGGATGTCACAACAAATAAATTGTTATTTATCATATTAATAAATTGACACTTTCTGTCAATAAGCTGGTAATTTAATAATAACATTAAGAATAATTTGCTATTAATTAATGAAAAATGTTTGATAACTTATGACTATGGGACATGTATTAGGTAAAGTTATTTATCTGAAATAAAATTTAATACAAACGAAAAACAAGAAATGCAAAATTAAATTTAAAGAATATTCTCGAAATAATTTCCATTTTGCTGCAAGCATAACCTAATACATCTGTTGAAGTTATAACGCATCCGCACAAACAGTTCTTGGTTATTGCGAAGCTCATCTGCTGCCTGAAATATTCTTAAGCGTAGTTCTTCTAAGGAGGCAACAGGAGTGGCATAAAAAATACTTTTTATGTGTCCTCACAAAAAGTAATCAATGGGTGTTAGGTCAGGTGAACGTGCAGGCCAACAAACAGGGGCATCACGATCAATCCAGCGATGCGGGTAATTTAAATTTAACCATTCTCTAATGGCAAGTGTACTATGTGTAGGCGCCCCATCGTGCATATACCACATCACTAGACGTGTAGCGAGGGGTACATCCCCAAGTAATGTTGGAAGATTTTCGTTGAAAAATCCAAGATACTCGGCCGCTCCAAGCTTGTGTGGAAGAATAAAAGGACCTAGGGTATTTCCTACAATTCCCATCCAAACGTTTAAACTGAAATTATGTTGACATCTTGATACAAATATTTCATGAGTATTTTCTTCCGACCATGAATGAACATTATGAAGGTTTACTGCACCTACTCTGGGAAAATTTGCTTCATCGGTGAAAAGTATATTCATTAGGAAATTTTATTAATAAATATTAATGTACCATTGACAAATATCCACGCGGTTAGGTAAACCAGGGTCATTCAATTCTTGCACGGGTTTATGGTGAAAAGGGTATAAAAGATTTTAATGAGCTACATTCCCCACAAGACTGTGAGAAACTTGCAGTTGCCTGGACACCTGTCTTGTGCTTGTACCACAGTCTTGTTCTAGATGTTCCAGTATAGCTTCCTCAGCTTCAACAGTACGGACATTACGCCTTCTTCCGGCACCCTCACGATTGGGCTGAATTTTACCAGTTTCGCGAAGCCTTCTTCCCACCAAGGCCAATGTTTGCCTATGAGGAATCGGCAGCGTTACTATTTTTTCTGGATTCGAAAAACACTTGGAGCATGTCGACATATTCGTCATTGGTATAAATATTATTTGCCATAATTATTCTAATAAATTAATCATTTCGTACTAATTTATTGGTTGACAGAAAGTGTCAATTTATTAATATGATAAATAACAATTTATTTGTTATGACATCCGCCTACTTTATTTTTACAAATTTTTGCAATTACCCCTTTAGTGAACGATGACGCATCTAATTTTTTTTTACTAGAAAACTATCGGTTTTATCGAAAAATTATAAGGGGTGAAAAAATTGCGCAATAAATAAGTCTTCTCAATAAATATTTTTAAATAAATAATTTGCTTCATATAAAAAATTTCTGTTCACTCCTTTTTAAAATACGCCAATGGTCGAAAAAATAATGAAAAGTTGTCTCTTTATTAGTAGGATGCTCAAACGTGTCTCTAGCATTCCCCATGTTAAAGAAAAAAATTAAAATGTGAATTTGAATCCCCTCCTTTAAGAGGGTATATCGCCTCAGGGGTGCAACTTTCATATAAGGTATTTTACTTCAATCCTCTTATTTTTGGCTCTACATTCACTGGTACCATTTTTGCTACTTAATTTAAAAACACCTTGTATACTTGAAAACCAAAATAATAAAAATTGTTTTTGCGTATTACTAATTTGTGGATATATTTAGGTATTCCTTTGTCAACGACAGTAATTATTGCCTTATATCTAGAAAAGTGCCTTATATTTTTTCTTATATTTCAGTAACAAGAATGTTTCCCGTACATTACAAACTTGGTGAATATTGTCGATATGTCTATCGGAAAAAAGCTTCTCAATTTATTATCAAGATGTGATCTCTCCTTTCATCGTAGTTTGAGGGTTATATCTAATTCTGTTTGATGTCGGTCTGGTAACCTATAAAAATATCTTGAGGGTGCAAGGGATTAATCCTATAAACGGAAACATAAATATTGTTTTCCCTTGGCATTACCTCTACCTACATAAGAACAAACTTAGGGAAGATTATATCCCATATTTACTTGCTTGACATATTTGTTTTGTAGATTAGTAACAACGTTAAGATTGTTGATCGGTGTAATATCTGGAATGTTTTTTTTTAATATAAATAACATTGAACAAATCAAATCACACTAAAGTATTATTTTTTTAAATATATACTCGTATTTTATTATTAGCTCCCTTATTTTTACTTAATTTTAGAGCTAATTCAAATAAATTCAAATGAAGTCGCACAATGTTCTTCAATACCAAAAATCTAGATATGCAAGTATCATCAGTTAAGAGTCTTGTTTGTGAGGTTAAATATCTTTTGAACATCTAAATTTTTGATTTAAAATAAATAGTACTAAAATGTATATTTAATTTAAACTGCTGTTAATATTGAATATACTAGGTGCCTTATCGGAACCTGATGCGGTCTATACGAATAAAAATAGAAACATTTAAATTTTGCTGGCAATTAATATCAGAAAGTCAACTAACTTTTCAAGCTAGTAGTTCAAGAAGTTGCAAAAACAACAAATTGACTTTTTTCAAAAATGTTTACATTTGAGGATCTACATTTAAATATACATAATTATCTAGAACAATAATAATTAAAATGCTTCAGTTGCATATTTAGGTGTTAGAAGTAGATTAGGTAATGAGCTTTCTGAAAATATCTACAAAGTAGTAAATAGACGCAGTCTAAAATTAAGTAAAACACACAACTGAATAAATTGCAAGCAGTTGCAACTGTTCTTTTCACAAAAAGCGTATAGAATTTTTTTATTGACAGTACGTTTTAAACACGTACAATGTAGTTATGCAGAAAATTCAGTGGCATGCAGATTTGTCCCTTACTATCCATAAAAAATTGCTATTATTATTTTCATAATTATTAAAGTATTTAAAACTGTATTGACAATAAAACAAATTTTATTTCTTTTTTGTGAAATGTAGTAAGCTTATTTTAGGTTCAAACGAAATAATAAACAAAAGCATTCCAAATATATTTTAAATAGCTATTACCTACTGACGCTATTACACTGTTCAATTTAAGAAATTATTGTTTTTTATATTTTAACAGATAAAATTGAATTTTAAAATATTAAGATTCTTAAAAACGCAATGACCTCTCATTTCTAAAATAATGGCCGCAACAAATTTAAGTACTATGTAACATTTGCCAAATCGAAAAGAAAATACTATTAAAAGAATGGTACCCACAAATTAAATAAACCAGTAAAAGAAAGAAAACGTGCTTATTTTGAAGTTGTATTTTCTTTATACAGACCTTTACCGTTCGTAAAGATTCTTATTATTTTATATTTCCTGCTTCCTTTGTTTTTATTTAAGAAAGTATTTGGAAGAGAAATGAAACTGATGACATTGTACCTTTTACCATTCTGAATACTCGAAATAAGGAACTTTCATTACATATAAAGGGTGTCCCAAAATTAATGCAAGAAGTAGTTTTGATAGAAAACACAGATTTTTCATTAAAAATTGTAAACTTTTTATTGATTCATGAAGTATACAGTACAGGGTTATGAATGGAACAACATATCGGATAAATGGCCTCCATAGCTTTGTTAGCACATACGCACTCTTTTGTCGGAATTTTCCATGATCGTTTTGCATAAAAGAGGCTGAATTTTATTGATGCAGCTTTCAATTTCCTCCTTCAAGGCGTGTGTGGCTTGTTGGCCATAAAAAACCTTAGACTTCAAGAGACCCCAAAGAAAAAAGACAAAGGCGTTAAATCGAATGAACTGGGCAGCCAATTCTGATCACCAAAACGGGAAATTACACGACCAGGAAATGATTCATGCAGTAACTGAATTCTTTCGCGGGCTGTTTAGCATGTGGCACCATCTTGTTACATATCGTCTACATCCATACTGTCAACTATAAGTATTTTCTTCTATTTTGTTCACTCCATTAAACATTTTTAAGTCTAAATGCTGTATTTTGTTGCAAAAATATAGTAAGATGATGATGAGAATGATTAACTAAACTGACATACCTAATTGACTTCAAATAAATGTTGAATTTAATAAAAATCTAAAAATCATATCAACTAATATTACCACGTTATTGCCATCGCTTTGTCCCAACGGCTGAAAATGGAGAAGTATCCAAGCATTAAAGAGCGCTGGAATTTGTGGTATTTTACTTTAAAACTTCGTCTCCCTGGAATAAGATAGCGGAGATTAGGGAACTTATTGATTTACAAAGTAGCAGCTGTATTATTCAAAGTACCTTTTAGAAGTTTTCAGGAGTCGACTTAATAGATGGAATTTTTATTTAGGTACCTTGGGCGTTACAAAAAGTACAATCTATGAATTGTTTTGAATGAACTGAATTGAAAAACAAAACAAAACCTACAAAAATTCTAATTATTTTCTTAATGCTGTTAATCGATTTCACAGCCACACAAAAAAAAGTTGTATACTTTTCATGCGACATATGTTATCCGTAGTATTTTTGCCTCCTGATCACGAATCCGGTGTCAGAATTGAGCTATCACATCACCGGTCAGAATTGATGGTTCTTTTTCTAACCTCAAAAAAAACGGGTCGATTAAGGTCAGATATCACGAATTTTCAAAAACTTACAGATTCGCGCCACATTTAGTATACGGGGGTTTTCGGGGTCGCTGATCAGGGATCCGAGATCAATTTTACAAAATTCAAGATGGCGGATCCAAGATGGCAGACCAAATTTTCAAAAAATACACATTCGCGCCACATTTGGTATACGGGGGTTTTCAGGGTCACGAAATTCGTTTCTAAAAATTTAATCAATTACCTATGTACATTAAGAGAGTCAAAACATGATTGAGTACTCAGGTTATTAAATAAACAAATATATTACAAAATGATTTGGCAATTCTGACCTCGAATTCGTAATCAGCGACCCCGAAAATCCCCAATACCAAATTTGACGCGAATGTGTTATTTTTTGAAAATTTGATCGGCGATCTTGGATCCGCCATCTTGAATTTTGCAAAATTTACCTCGGATCCGTGATCAGCGACCCCAAAAACCCCCGTATACCAAATTTGGCGCGAATCTGTTAATTTTTGAAAATTCGTGATATCTGACCTTAATTGACCTGTTTTTTTAAGGTTAGAAAAAGAACCATCAATTCTGACCGCGGATTCACATTCGGCGGGGTCTTAACCATATAAATGAACATTTGAATATAGAAAATAAATATTTTTGTATTTTTCCTAGCACTTTTTCGTGAATTTTTTGAGGTTAGGAAATTCCTGTGATGTGATAGCTCAATTCTAACACCGGACTCGTAATCAGGAGGCAAAAATACTACGGATAACATATGTCGCATGAAAAGTAGAGACAACTTTTTTTATGTGGCTGTGTCTTTTGAGGATCATACTATGGCAGGATGATCAAAACTTGTTAATACTTGAGTATTGTAGGTACCTACCCTAGACATTTACCCTTTTAATGTGGCTTAGAGAAAGACTTGCTGTCAATAAACACTAAATATTAATCTGTTTCTAACACACTATTCGTATAACACAACTCAGTTGACAATATGTCCTTTATGTATAAATAAAAGAATTGCAAATATTAAATTTTAATCATTATATTCTTTGACAGGAAACTTTTACGTTCGTTCGTAAAGAGCCTCCATAAAAACCACGTGACGGACTACGAAAAATCCCTAAATGTTGGCGTTATTATTATTATTATTATTGGTAGTATTAATGATTCGTTTACAATGAACAATGATAAACCGTTATGTCTGCGCTCGATAATGTAATCGTTATTCAACCAATCAACGATTCGTTGATTGATTGAATAGAATTTCGTGACTCGCCAGCCGATGAAACAGAATATTGCGTTTTAATGTAATCTTGATCTTATTGTTTTATTTTACCGAAATTTAATTGCCAACGTCAAGGAAATAAAGTTTCTGTTGCAAACACGTGGATTGTAATCATTTATGAAGACTCTGAATGATATACGCTTCTTGTATATAAATCGTATTCATAAGTTATAATTATAATGTAGCTAGGGTTTGCAATCCCGCATTCCGCGTTACAGCATTCCAGCAATTTCCCGCATGTCAATGAGACCTGCGGAATTCCCGCATTTGTGCGGTAATTCCCGCGCGGGAAATTTTTGAATAGAACACGTCCGTTTAGCGACATAGCGCATGGCGCGCGCGAGCGCCCCGTTTGGTTTGCGTGCGCATCCCATTCCCCTGTGATAGCATTGATTAATCGAGCGAAAGAAAGGATTAAAATCGGCAGATCTTTGCATCATTCAAACAAATTCATTGATTCGTTTGTTTATTTTCGAGAAAAAAGTGTTTACAAAGTAAAATTTTATATGTAACTAATAGTTTTGTCTTCTTGTATGTTACTTTAATTATACTATACTGCCCTACTTCGGAAAAAGACCGTATATCGACGGGTTATTGCCAAAACAAGATAAGTACCATTTTGCCGTTTTTAAGTTAAGTGCAGTTCTTTATCTAAAATTCTGTAAACTATGTTCTGACAAAACCAGATATCTGTATATTAAGCAGGAAGGCCTAATACGCATGTGCAAAAAATAGACTAAATGCAATATGAAAGTATTGAAAACGGCTAAAACAAGACAAGTGCATTTGTGTTTAACAGGATTTCAAAATTAATGCAATTTGTGTAGTTCTTATACAGCAAAAATAAGTCATATGGTACTTATCTCATTTTAACAGTTTGTTTCGGTGCTGATATAAGTTTTTTTTGGGCTAGAATAAGATAAGTACCACATATAGGGTTTTTGCTGTACCAATGTGGATCGAAATCCGGAATTTTTTCAGATATATGGTACTTATCTTGTTTTGCCTGTATAATTTTTGTCGTTTGCGTCGATAAGTTCGTGTGGCAGTTGTAATAGAATAGAACAAACGTTTCTAGAAAATGGGCACAGTTACATGGAAGTGGATAGTATGCATAGCGCAATAGAAAAGGCACAAAAGTTTGTTCCGGTTTATACAATTCACGACTGGATAACAATCTTTCGAATGGCTAGAACGTCTAGATCCAATAAAAAACCTTCAACGTTAAAGAATTAAAATATAGTGATTTTTTAGATTTAGAAAATTTATCAAACATTCTAATGAAAAACAAATTGAAGGATACCGCAGGCGAAAAAGTTAATTGGCTTAAAATCAAGTGTTTCAGGTACACTAAACTAAAACCTTGGATTTTAGAATATAGATACGATCACACATCCGATTATAAAAAAATATTTTTTTTGGGTAAAAGCCGACCTTTACAGTCAAGCGAAATTAAAATACTGAAAGCGTATAAAAAAATTAGACCAATATCAATTAAACAAAACAAGACTTACTTAAACTTTGCATGTTATTCCTGAAGAATATCATTATTATTACAAACCGCTTCCATCCTCCAAAGAGGCAAAAGATCTTGTACCAGAACCAGAACCGGATGATTCTGATCCAGAATCTGAATTGGGAGAGGCAAATGACTAAATTGATAAACATATATACATCTAAAATAAGACAAGTGCAAAATAAATGAGGTTTTTTGTTAATAACTAATTAGTTTTTCAAGTGTTAAGATTATTTTTGTTACTGTTTTGTTGAAACTTCTATTAAACTTTAGCATGTCAATAAAAAAAATAATATTTAAATTTTCTGTTTGATTTTTAATCTATTAACAAAGTTTAAAACATTAATTTTTCAAAAGTATACAAATGTAAGTTATCTGGTTTTGGCAGTAACCCGTCGATATGCAGTTTTGTGACAAATTAAGAAAATTACATTTTTGAAATCTGTATCGCATTATACATACATTTTAAATTTCTATTATTGTCACTTAGCAGACTTATGTACATGTATTTCATTAAGAGGTACATAGTATAAACGCCGCATGTGACCAATTACGGCTTTCTTCTCTAGCAGAAGCGTTGAAATACGATGTTTTTAACAAATTAAATTCGTATGTGTTTACATGCGTTGTTTTAAATTAAACAACAATTAAATATTATTTGCAACACAATACAGGGTGTCTCATAATTAGCTGCCAACCCTGAACAGGCCGATTCTATGATCAAAATTAAGTAAAAAAGTTCATATGAACATAGGTCCGGAAATGCTTCCTAAGGGCACAGCGACCCATTGAAGAGGGAGGAATGGAAATCATTGTTTTGCAATATCTCTCAATCGCGTTGTGATAAATGAATGAAATTTGGTATACACAGCTAAATTTTGATGAGCAATTTGATGGACTAATCCATTTATTTCCACAAGGTCCATTGGGGTGGGTACGGGGGGGCCCTTGGTACTTTGCGTGTGTAACTTTTTCATCTTTGACTTTTTAACAAATTGGACAGCAAATTCCGTTTTCCCGAACTGTTTTACGTTAAAAAGGTACTCTTG
>NW_019416427.1:568707-582609 GCF_000390285.2 Anoplophora glabripennis | reverse complement strand
TGCGTTGTTTTAAATTAAACAACAATTAAATATTATTTGCAACACAATATATTAAAAATTAGTAAAAAACCCTGTAAGAACATCCAAAATATCATGTATAGGATGTACATGTTTTGGTTCTTCTATTAATTTCTGTTGAAAATGTAGCACATACTGCACATACGGCATTTTTACCTAGCAAAATCTTAAATTTATTAAGACAAAACAACATTTTCGACGCTGTTTTTATTGAAATTGCAATGTTTTCTAACATTCTTCAAATACATTAAAAAATATTTGTTTTTCGTTTGCCGTTACCGTTACCGAAAAATCAAGTTATTACCTTAATTAGTAAATGAATGACAGCCAAATGAAGTATGCCTAATATCTCTTTGCAATTTTCTCTAAACTGTCATATTCCGAAGTATATTATCGATGTATCTAGCAAATATTTTTTGAAATTGTTACTACGATTAAATTACTAACCTAACCTAGATGTTTATAAATTTAGTAATTTAACAGCAACAAGTACGTTAAGTAACTAGCGACATAATAATATCTATGTAAAAATAACAAAAGTATTATATTATTGATATGTTGATTTCTGTTGATTTTTAAATACCAAGAATTATTTATATTTCATTTGATTAAATATAAACATTAAACAATAATAGCATCATTATTTTCATATATAAATATATTTTTAAATCTCTCGCTGGAATTACAGCGGGATTCCGCTGTAAAGGCGAATTTACCGCAAATTTCCAGCTGGAAAAAAAAGACTGCCGGATTGCAAACCCTAAATGTAGCTAATAAAAATATAAATTTAATTAGGTACACAACTGTATTAATTGCATATTGTGATTGCTCTGCATTAACAATTGAAATAATTATTGTTGTTTACCTTAATGAGAACGTTTAAATTCACAATATCAATTACCAAAATTATAACCACCAATGCTGTCCACAACACCTGCTCCAAACAGAAAATCAATAGGTATCAGAAAAAACATTTTATTCATACACATGAATTTAATTAATATGGCCATTGTTTATGAAACTATATAGTTTATTTTTTAGTGGACTTTAATATTTATTGCAAAAATTAGCGATTCCTAAACATGTTTTATTTAACAGATATACATAAAATAACGATTATACATTTGGTTGATCACGGAGATAGAGTGCGACCACAAACCCAAGTTGCTAGTCTATTTCAAGAAACATTTACTAATTTGCAGCGTATACCCCAGAGTACAATTAACAAAATTGAAAAGCAGTTTGACGAAAATAGGTAGGTACCAAATTATATGTACTGCTTGAGTGTGAAGATCCCACATAGTTCAAGTTTACAAGCAGCTTGAGCATCGAATGTTTCTCAGTCCTTCGATTAAAATTAAAAGAAAATAAAATGCATCCCTATATTGTTGTTTGTGATGTCCAGGTGATAGTCATCCCTATAAATTTGTTATTATATCAGTGCCCAAACGAAAATAAAAATATAAATAAAATATCGCAAAAAGCTTTTAAGATATCGCAACAAATAGTATATCTACCAAGGACATTTAAATAAAGGGTACTAGGCATGTCACAGTCTGTCTCATATGTTGGGTGAAGTTAGGCAAGGGGAAAGCAGAGGGATTTATTTTCATCCAACTGATGCGCGCGATTACATCTCCAATGTCGTACGTTTTGGAAGGGCCAAAATAAAATATTTTATAGTCCTAAGTCAATATATTTCAACAGCTACTCAGTATTTTTATAATATATATAATATTTCTATAAATTATTCTTGGAATACCAATAGTTGTAACCATCCCCAGATATCCTAAAAACATTTACATTTCACTTTTAGAATACTGAGGCAAACTTTCAGTGAGACATACAAATATATTCTCAAAGGAGAACACCAATATGGTTGAATGAATGTAACTTTCAGTTGATTGCATCTTCGGTATTTTTATGTATAAGTGAACCCACCACCATATTATTGCTGTTGTATTTATTCAGTTTTTACGCTCGTGCATTTAGCAAAATTGTAAATATATGTTTTTTGTCGTAGAGGAAATTGAAAATGATGAATGATTAAAACTTGTAATGTTGGGTATAAGGAATAACATTGGAATACCTATAAATATATTAAATATAAATAATGTATGTAACTTATTTGTGGTGCAGCATTTTCCTTTGATTTTAATGGCCAAACGTNGACTTACACAAACATTAGTGTAATTTTACTCGTTTGAAATGTAATTTTGTCAACTTTGTCCTTTTCGGAGCCATTAATAGTGTAAGTAGACAATTATCACTTATAAGAACTTAAGGTGCATTTTTCTAAAAAAAATTGTTATGTAAGACATCGAAATTTTCACACCGTTATTTAGATAATTATCACTGTCATTAATTTCGAATGAAAAAAATATGCGTTGTCATTTAAAAAAAAAATTATGTCAAGTGGATTATCGAAAAAAATTTTTTTCCACATAAGGTGCCCTGGATCAAATAAAAATCGACTGGTCTCACCGTTTTTCGAAAAAAAAATTGTTAACGAGAATATGAATTTTATGCACAACTTTTTTACCACGCTGTATAAACACTAATCACGTTTCACTTACTAAAATGACAACTATTTTCTAACAAGAGACGCCATATTCTGCCAACCACGGCAGAACGAACGCGGAACACGCTACATATTATTGCATAGTTGCCAAGTCTTCGAACATGGCAAATATGAAAAATGAAAAATAGTTTAATATGTACAGAATTTAACAATATTTATGCATAACTAATTGTGATGAAAATTGCGATAAAAATATTAAGTACATTTCCAGTACAATTATACAGCTGCCAACAATGATACAATTAGACTGTGAATAGACCAGGCATCATCCAGAAATGTAAATAAATAAGTCCCCTTTATTTAAATGTCCTTGATATCTACCATTCCTCTTTAAAGAGGTTCCCTTATAATCCGGAGAAAAGTTTATATGAAAAGGTGTCTTTATTTTTTGTGGTCTACCGTCAGAATACCTGAAAATAATTTAGGGTTACCACGTATAAGTAAAAGTCAGTAACAAAAAATCGAAATATATGATTTTTCACAGGATAAATTTGATGTTAAAATGTAACTCGTACATAATGCTTTTATTAAATTAAAAAGAATAGAGATTTTTAAATTGCCTAAAGGGAGTAGATTACGAGTTTTTTACCCATATCAGAATATTTTATGCGTTGCCAAAAGCTTAGTATCTGCCTTATTTAACGTCGCTATGAAAAATTATTTATATTTACGACGAATTAGTCGTTCGCAGAGAACACTATTACACGGAAGAACAGACAGGAGGAAAGAATTTTGTGAAGTTTGTAAGCCTCGTTGAGAAACAATAAAACGTTGCAATATCCTGCATAGCATGGCGTAAGAGTGCAACGCGCGGTAAAACTCTGCCTCTAGTTGGCAATTTAATAAAAGAGTAACACTTGACACTTACCGGAAGCTGAGAGAATACTCAGTGAACAGAAAACTCGTGTGTATTCAAATACCTTATAAAATCATTCCACAGAAGTATTAAAAGTACCTATATATATGTTCTTATTCAAAACGGGTACGTTAGGAAATAAATGATTAGAGGGAGATCGTACAAATTATTCTGATGTGTAGTTTCTAGTTAGAAACCGAAAAACGCTTAAACACGACAGATTTATTAACACGTCTCATCCCAGCACGACACATTACAACCAAGTGAAATAATTTGGCGTCGGAGATGGTACCGTTGAAATGTCATCTCTGTTTCGATTTCAAGTCAGAGTTAACCACCGTAATTAGACATTTGCAATTTCTACTGATTACATATCTTTTTGCAGACTAAAAACAATAGTATAAACTCTAGGTATAATTCCAAGATGAACTCTCTTATGCAGAAAATATGGTCGGAAAGCCTACCTACCTTACCTACCTATAATTAGAAAACGTTTTATTTTTAAAATGTATAAACCTATCACTAAAATATAAATATATATACAGGGTGATTCAGAACTTATCCAAAAAAAATTCTGGATGTACAGGGGACCCTTACAAATATAATTTTGTAAAGAAAAAATCAAAAAGGGCAGTAAAATGATTTAAAAATACACTCCTGCACGGCACTGGAAACTGGTCCACTATAAAACCTGACCTCGCACAATGCGACCGGCATGGCGGTGTGATAAAAACGGACAAAAACTTTGGCAAGAAAATAAATAAATAAAATTTTATAGCACCTATTTCATATCAGCAAATTCAACTGCTTTTGTCTTTATTAATTAGTAAAATTAATTTGGGTTTTTAAATAGTGAAATCATTTGACATACCCGATGTTACAACAATTGTTCAAAATTTTAGCCACCAACGTGTAAACACATTTGGGTTAGTCTTAATCAGTTTTTACGAACTAACACAAATGTTGTCTTGCTTCACCATAACACAAATGCTTCACCATAATACAAATATATTGCTTTATCATAAATTAAAATGATATCTATCAACTCCGAGTTGCTACACACGCAAACCATTTTTGGTACTAACTACTAAAAAACTATTCTAAACACCACAGATAACAGGTAAACACTATCGCAACGACGATTGCAAATCGGATTTCAGTATTCGGAGTCGCTGAGGCCACGTGGCTCTCCACGCGTTTGCGAATGACGCTAGATACTACAGTTGTCCAGCTATGTAGTAGTTGAATGTACTATAACTTCAATAATTTTTTTTCTCGGAAACTATAAGGATTTTACGATTTTTTTTACGATATTGACTCCATTTCTCATCTATCTCTGCTGCATCTATTCCCAATTTTTTTGGATAAGTTGTGAATTAACCTGTATATTAGGTACGTAGTTGCTTATAATTTTAGACAATCCACAGAAAGTACTGGAAGAAATACTTGTTCATGTCAAAGCTGTACATCGTCTCATTTCACTGTATTCTGAATTTTAATCGAATACGTTTTGAAAACTGTATGATTTTTAAATGTCTCTGTTTATTACACAGAGCTGATGAATTGTGAACGGTCTCTGCATACAGAAAATGATACATGTTCTCCACGCGTGTTTTATAATTTCAGGCAGTGGCGGCTCTTCACTTCTGTACCAGGGAGGGCAGAAATATTTAGGTACAAAGTTTTGAAAAAATATATAATTGAGCAGTTTTATTTTAAGTGCTATTGAAATATAGAGTACATGTGCTCAACATTTTTTATAGTGAAAGTCCATTAATTCTTCTGCTTTTGTGCGAAATAAACTTTTCAATTACTTTTTCATTATAATTTTGGTATTTCTCGCACCATTGATTTTTCAATAAATATATAGTATTGCAAGTGATGTTAGTCTCTTTAGAATCTAATTTAAACTTTTACACAAGAAACAATACGTAGGTAACAAAATTTAATAATACACGTACCTAAACAAATTACGTTTAATAAGAAAAGAAGGCGGTGAATAGATATTATTTGTGTGGGCGAAATAAATAAAGTCCAAACTGCTAGTAAATATGCGCTACTTCCACTCTGTTCTTTATTGCTGCGCGACGGTAACCGTGACCACCGCTGTAAACACTTTCCAGATTTAGAAACGATCTACAAGGCGCCCACGTATTCAGTGTTTTTCAAATGAATTTTGCAAGTCGAGTTAAATTGACTGCACATTACAAGTTTAACATTTAGTTTTTAATGTGTTAAGACTAATCTATTTAATTATCTAGATGACATTGTAAGCTGAATTTTAAATTCAATTTTTTTTACTACAATTCCCAGAGGGCGGGGCCCCAGAGCCCCCCTGCATCAGCCGCTACTGATTTCTGGTCATCTGATTTTGCTGGTTTATACAGAGAGTCCCAGAATATGTGGGCAATCTCTCGAATTTATACAGGGGACGTTAAAATAACATGACCAGTTCATATAAAAATTTTACCTACCCCCTTACAAAGATACAGGCCCCTAAAGGACGCCCCTGAAAATCGATTTTTTTAAATAACTTTAAAAATACTTTGTGTAATTTAATTATTTTTTATAAGACTGATGTATAGTGTGCTGTCCTTCTGACGAAAGCTTTCGATCAATCACCATATACTCGTATGTAAGTGAATATAGATGTATTGCAGAAACGTAATTTATGTAATAATAATAACCTACATGTATTTTAATACATAATTGCTTTTCAGTAAATGCATTGCTAACTTGTTTACTTTTTTTCTTTACACTTGTAGCATGGATAATTTCAAGGTTGGACTAGTTAGAAGTTGTTTGCATTTTTTCGGTGAATAATTGGCACAGATTAAGGAAATGCAATTGCAGTGATGTATTTTGAAATTTGTTTCATTTTCTTATAAGTTTATAATGAATAGCTTGAAAGAAATTAATGCAAATATAAACTTTTTTGGAATAGTGTTCCTTAAAGCAATTAAAAATGCAATAAAGATTTATACACCTGCCCAACATACAGATGAGGTTATTTTTAAACAAACTAATAATAATTGCACTGCTTCTTTGTTTATGGCACTAAGTCATTTTTTAATTATATGTAATTATGATATGCAGTCACTTCACAGGCAGTTCAGGTAAAGGGATATATTATTTTAAGTAATTTATTATTAAAAATTAAAGTAATAATATAAAATAAATAAAATAAACTATTATACATATTAAGGATAAAAGTTATATAAAAATAAAATTATATTTTTTTTGTATAGTATATTAGCTATTTTACTATTGTTTTAAATATAATTAGAATAGCTGTTCAAGTTCAGAGATTAAACGGACTCAATCAGGTCAACGGACCCAAAATAAATGGATACGAGGTCTGTTCAGAAAATAACCTTTATATCTTTAAACTTATTTATTAATTTTATTCATTATCGGTCCTGGTCTTCTTCAAAGTACTCCCCTCCCATATTCACACACTTTTCCCAGCGCGAAGTAGCCCTGGATTGCATCATTTGAAATGACCTTTAAAGTCTGTAACGAATTTGCATTGATGTCATTAATAGTCTAAAAACGGCGTCCTTTCAGCACTGAACTTAATTTCGGAAATAAGAAAAAATCCCAAGATGCCAGGTCTGGCGAGTAAGGAGGGTGAGGGAGGACAGTAATCTTAATTTTGACACAAAACTGACGAACTGACAAAGCTGAGTGCGGACGCATTGTCATGGTGATGAGTTGTCTCGCCATAACTTTGGTATCTTTTTACAGAGTTATTCACGTACCCGTTGTAAAACGTCCTTTTCACCTTGAGACAAGAATTCAAAATGCAAAGTCGAAAAAAAAACAGTGAGCATCACGTTGATATTAGATCGAGACTGATGTGTTTTCTTGATGAGTGGAGATCCTTTGCTAATCCATTGTGGTGATTGAACTTTTGTTTTAAAGTCGGAGCCGTAAACCCAGCTTTGAATGAATATTTCTTCGTCATTGAATTGTTCACGGAGTTGTCGGCAAACTTTCACATGATTTTCGTTCTGTTATTCGGTCATCAAACGAGGAACAAATTTTGCCAGATCTTTCATTTTCTGAACGTGGGAGTCATCAGTTGAAGTCGAACACCTTAAAGTCAATTGACTGACGACTACTTTTAAATTGTAAAAACCATTCGTAACATTTCGTACGACCCAGAGCATTGTTCCAAAAGTTTAAACGTTTCTGTGAAAGTTTTCCCCAATTTCACAGAAAGTTTTACGTTGCGTCGTTGTTCCAGAATATCACGAAAATTAAATGAGATATCAACAATCCAAGAACATGTGGTTACAGAGAAGATTATGCGGAACGCAATGCTGCCAACCGCATATCACTAAATATCTCCATTAGCGCGTAATTCCAAAAGTTCGGTTATGTTCTGAACAGACCTCGTTGGATATACTCGTAGGCCTCCATGTTTTCCAGATTTAAATTCATTTTTGAGGTATTTAGTTTACAGAATCTGACCGTATAATTCTTTCTTATCTTGTATCCTCATTCTGATTATAGGTATCCGTTCTCTTATCCGCATCCACATGTTCGAGTCGTGAGAGGCAACTGTAAACCTAATTGTGTTTCGCTGATGTAGTTTGCTTAAGTCAACTGAGTCTGATACATTAATTTAACTTAAAATCTTACATTACCATTATACAGGGTGAGTCAGTCTTTTGTGGTAGGATTTTAACAATTGATAGAGATTCATTTTTTAATAAGAAAAGTTCCTATAAACGTAGGTCTTAGAACTCTTCGTTTGTGAGATATGTATAGGGTATTGAAAACAAACTTTTTTTAAGAATTTTTCTTAATATCTCTAAAAGTCCAACATATATTGAACTGAAATTTGGTATTAATAACACATTAGTTATGGTGAATAAAATAAAGATACCTGTTATCCATTTTACCCACCAGTGACGTGCCTTCGTACGCCCGTGACTTTTTCTGGAAAATAACATCATTTCTAAATTTTTTAATCAATTCTGAACAAAACAGATCTCTTTCAATTTTTTAAAAAATTAACGGTTTTTGTTAAATTCATTTGGCGTGAAACTGTTCCAACGATATTGGTACCTAATACATTTGTGAATTAACAAGAAAAATATGATGTGCACTGAAAATCAACAAATACGATTGAATGAATAATAACAGTTGATAGAGAATCATTTTTTAATAAGAAAAGTTCCTATAAACATAGGTCTTAAAACGCTTTGTTTGCGAGATATAGGGATATAAGACCAACAGATATTAAACTGAAATTTGGTATGCAAAAACAAACACAGAACTTAAAAAAAGAGCTAATTGACACACACGTTACACAATGTTTGCGTTCTTATGTCAACGTTATGACATTTAATCGTTTTTGTTGATTTTCAGTGTACATCATATTTTTCCTATACAGATGTATTTCCAATATCGTTGGAACAGTTTCATGCCAAATGAATTGAACCAAAAACCGTTCATTTTATAAAAAATTGAAAGAGATCTGTTTTGTTCAGAATTGATTAAAAAATTTAGAACGTTATTTTCCAGAAAAATCCACGGGCGTACGAATTATTTTTTTAAAGGGGGCAGTAACCCACCTCAGGCACGTCACTGGTGTGTGAAGTGGATAACATATATCTTTGTTTTATTCACTATAACTAATGTGTTTTTAATACCAAATTTCAGTTCAATATATGTTGGTCTTTTAGAGATATTAAGAAAAATTCTTAAAAAAAGTTTGTTTTCAACACCCTATATCTCACGCACAAACGAAGCGTTCTATGACCTACGTTTATAGGAATTAAAAAATGATTCTCTATCAACTGTTAAAATACTACTACAAAAAACTGACTCACCCTGTATTTCGATGTACAAAAGCGATCTTGATCTAAAAAGAAATTAAAAAACCATTTTACAAGTTTAATATCCTTGTAGTATCCAAATTTAAACCATACCTAATACTATTTTTCAATTCGGTCAATGAAAAAAAGTTCTGAACAATTTTAAGGGTAAGTCATCCCCAATGAACACCTTGTAGTGCTTCAATTAACTTTAAATCATAGTCAAAGAAAACCAGTAATAAACCTAAATCGTGTACCAAATTTGGTTCTACTACGGTAAAGTGTTGCAGAGATATTTTTTTTTTTTCGAAATTGAGGGCCCGACTTTGGGGGCTAATAACTCCTCAGCGGTGCAACTTTGTATATAGATAAGTTTGGTTAAATTACAATATTTTCGACACCCCTACATATACCTGCCTTGTGTCGGTTCTTATGCGGGACAACCTGTATAATCATACTCTTGTATCGTACTAAAAAGGTTATATACTGTCCTTGTAATTTTTCTCACGTAACACTCATATTAGTAAGAATTTTTTAAAAATGTCAGCTGAAACTTTTTTCCTGCGCTGAGATTATCTTAAGATTCTAAAAGATAAGGCCACAAACGAAATTTCTTAAATAGTTTAAGCAATAAATGTTACATATCTTTAATGGAAAGGTATTTCAAACTAAAATGATACCGAACTCGTTGGTTAAATTTACTTCAACAAAATTTTGTGCTTTGTCCAATTCGCATACGTATGACCCTGGTCGCATATTATTCCTGGGTAATGTTTAACTTTCCTATATTGTACAGGTCTCTGTATTTACTTTTCGGTATTGTTATCAGAATAGTTTTGAATCCTTTGCTGTTTCAGTTTTAGATTTGGAAATTAATCATTCCAAAATATTCTTATCTGAATTTATAAAAGTTTTGAATCCTTTGTTTTTCAGTTTCGGATTAGGAAATTAATTATTCCAAAATATTCAAATACAGGGTGGTCTCGAGGTAATGGGCCAAAATTCATGGAAAGATTCCCGAAGCAAAAATATTGAGAATTAGCTGAACTTACCTTAGTCCAAAAGTTGACAGTTAAAGAGATACAGGGTGTTAAATGTAAAATATTATTTTAGTTTATTTCCATTTATTTCTTAATAAATGCAAATATCTACACAAAATTTTGGGGTTTGGGGTTCTTTGGATAGAGGAATTGAAATTTGTTCACATTTTGGTTATAGTTCATAGAGGGCGCCAGCTGCCGTAGATTGAAGGTGTTGGAAACGACATAACTTTTTTGTACTTTAAGGTATCTCATCTTTGGTATCAAATTCTTATTTTCCAACTTTTTTTACACAAAAAAGGTAGACTTTATGAAAGTAGCTGTCTCGCACCGTTTCCGAGATATTTGGCTTTGAAACTTCCAATGCTAATAGTTGAAATAATTAAAATAATTTAGAAATGTCAAAAACAAGGGTTTATTTAGAATTAAAAATTGTAATGAACAGTAAAATAGTAAACATTAGTAAAAAATATGCCTTTTTGACAATAATTGCTCAAAATGTCCACCTCTAACTTCAATACATTTATCAACACGTTTATTAAAAGATTGTCTTATTTTAAAGTATAAATCCTTAATGCGAAATGACTTTGCAGCATTTAAAACCTGCTACTAAAGTTCTTCTCAAGTGTTTATAGTTTCTCCATAAACAACTGATTTCATGTAACTCCAAAAACGAAAACCTCGGCATTCTATCTCACATTTATGTATACGAGTATACAATTTAATTTGTAAGCTAAGATGTAATTTTAATTAGATACGAATAATACTTAATAGAAATTAGCATACAAATGACAGCAATAAGACAAGTGGAAGACGTCAATTATTTGATTTTCGTCCAAATCCTACTTAAGAAACTTTACCGCTAAATTAATAATACCTGTAGGTACTTAATTGTAATTTAATGCAACAGCATTGGAAGTTTCAAAGCCAAATATCTCGAAAACGGTGCGAGATAGCTACTTTAATAAAGTATACCTTTTTTGTGTAAAAAAAGTTGGAAAATAAGAATTTGTAACCAAAGATGAGATACCTTAAAGCACAAAAAAGTTATGTCGTTTTTAACACATTCAATCTACTGCAGCTAGCGCCCTCTATGAACTTTAACCAAAATGTGAACAGATTTCAATTCCTCTACTCAACGAACTCCAATCCCCAAAATTTTGTGAGGATATTTGCATTTGTTAAGGAATAAATTAAAAAAAACTGAAATAATATTTTACATTTAACACCTTGTATCTCTTTAACTATCAACTTTTGGACTAAGGTAAGTTCGGCTAAATCGCAATATTTTTACTTGGGGAATCTACCCATGAATTTTGGTCCAATACCCCGGGACCACCCTGTATATATCCTAGTACTTCATTTATTTCCAATGTTATTTAAAAATAAAAATATAATATTTTTCCACATTTTACATGTACAACTAATCTAAATTAAATATATATACAGGGTGTTTTCAAATTTGGCAAGGATATTTCAGTCGTGGTGTGTAAACTCCATTGGCGGAAATATTTTTGCAAATAAAATAAGAAATATATTTTTAATACTTATTAGCTTACAACAATAATGCGGTGAAACATTTTTGGAACCACTGACTCATCGACAGATTCGCCGGATCTGTTTATACTGTACAAAAAATGTGCAATTAACGAACAGTTTTTATCAGGAGCGTCATATATTATTACCATGTTCAGTAATTTATTGTTACTGTACCTATTGAGGGGTCATTTTAATATGATTATTTTTGCTTATTAACACACACATACACAAACACGCTCCACACACATTGTTTTTTCACAAAAAGAAAACAAAAGGAAGAATTCAGAATAACTTAATTTACACATTTTTATTAATTAATAGTTCTGCTTGAAAAAGCAGTCGCCGCGCTATCTACGGCTACAATTTTTCACTTCTTTATGTAGGGGACAATCCCAGAGGTTCTAAAAAAGTTTTGACAATCCTGATTATTATTAATTTGAAGCACCGTTTTAAAGGTTTTGATTTTATTGATGCATTTTACTTAAATTCTCATCCCAAGTTTGTAAATATCATATATGTATGCATAAAATGTAACGTATAGACAAGTAATGAACAATTATCGGAAATAAAAATTGAAATAGTCAAAATTGCACAAAATAGAACACGTATTCTTGTTTCTAATAATATCACATTGCTCTAATTGTAAGATCAACAGACAATTATCCATCATAAATTACCTTTAAAATATAGTAAAAAAATTTTATATATAAAATACTAATCTTTTAGCAAATGTAAAAAATGTTGCATTAAAGGCAACTACGATAAACATAGTATTTTAACAAAGGAGAGAGTGGATTCGTTTCTCAAGTTTCACAAGGTGAAGAAAAATTTTTCATAGTTTTATTAAGTATACATAAATAATAATAAATTGAATTAATCACCTGTGCCTAACAACAACATAGTAATATTAATATAATAATTAATTATATACTACCAAGTAAATGTAGATTAATGATATAATTTTTCAAGAAAAGTGACCTAAAGACATCCGGTAAATAATTAAATATTATATTAGTCATAGGGTGTAACACAAATGTTTTGTCAAATTTAATTCTAGACGCTACCTTAAAAATTAAAAAAATGTGGTTCAAATTAAATGCAAATTGCATAACGGAGTTGGGGTATCCGTATAAATTATATTATATATTCTTCATAGACAACACATCTGAATTGTAAGTATTATTATTATACAGGGTGATTCACAACTTATTCAAAAAAATTTGGGAATAGACGCGTCATGAAAAATGGAATCAATATCGTAAAAAAATTGTAAAATCCTTATACAATTTCCGAGAAAAAAATTATTGAATATGTAGTATTTTCAACCCTTACATCGCCGGGCTCTAGCATCATTCACGTTGTACACTGTGCGCAATGCGCTCTCTCTCTCTCTCTCCATATAGCCCCAGGCGATTCCGAATACTGAAATCAGATTTTAGTATTAACGTTTTTGCGACAGTGTTTACATTAGTTTTTTAAATGTCAAAAATGGCTTACAAGTATAGCAACTCGAAATTGGTGGATATCGTTTTAATTTACGGTGAAACAAGGCAACATTTGTGTTATGGTGAAGCAAGACAACATTTGTGTTAGCTCGAAGAAACTGGGTAAGATGATTCAAATGTGTTTACACGTCGGTGGACAAAACAGTTGTTGTAACATCAGGTAATTATTTTATTAATAAAAAACACAAATTAATTTTATTAATTAATACTAACAGTACCGGCAAAAGCAGTTACACCAGGAAAATTAGCGAAAATAAAAGAGAAACTCGAAAAAAGTCCTATCCGCTAGATTATTGTAAAATTGTCTAAAGGAACATAATACAAGACATCTCTCGTCTCGTGAGTCAAAAACTTTTATTAGCTAACTTTTCTATTTAAACAAATAAGTGAGGAAAACAGTTTTTTCACTTTGCAGGGAAAACCATCAATTTTAGCGAAAAGTGACTCTCAGACAGCTTATAGGGAGTAAAATTATCTACAAAATGAGACTGGTTAAATTAAAATCGGTTAATAAACAAAAAAGTTATTGCAAAAA